>NW_007737022.1:0-2199 GCF_000696425.1 Galeopterus variegatus
CACTCTCACACACACACAAAAAAACAAACAAACAACAACAACAACAACAACAAAAACAAAATACGGGGGGGGGAGAGGAAGATACAACAACCACAATTTTTTTTGAAGTTCTTACAACAAGCAAATGGAGGGGACACGCTTGGGTGTGAGGGGGGAGAGGGAAGAGGGAGGGAGGTTTTGGTGATGGGACATAATAATCAACTACATTGTATATTGACAAAATAAAAATAATAAAACCCCCCCCCCCCCCCCCCCCCACAATCAAATTATTATAGCCATTTATTTTAGAATATAAATCTATATTTGAAATCATTAATTGTTTGTCATCATGAAGATTTTGTACAGTTAAGTAATGCACCACAGTCAGTTTTCAAATAAGTGAAGGGCATGATGTATTTTGTAACATAGGAGACAGGTAAATGTGAAAAAAGAAATACCTGTGGGAAATGACAACTATAAGGTCTTCACCAACATTCTCAGCCATACTAGTTTTAGATAAAAGCATAGATACAGTTGAAGGTTAGAGATCCCCCAATCAGTTTCCTTAACACTGTCTAACCCTTGAATATATCTCAGTGTCAGTGTCTCTCTGTATAAAGACCTGTATTCTAGAGCCCTAATTACCATCACAACATAATAGATGCTCGATGTTAAAATTCTTGCAGTGCCAGATATTTTTTTAAATAAGCATTTTTTTGAGATATTCCATACATAGAGAAACATGCACAAATTCAGAGTATAGTTCAAAGGTTTTACAAAGTGAATCTATCTGTATAACCATCATAGAGATCAAGAAACAGAATACCAACATCTCAGAAGCCAACCGAGCACCCTTTCAGTCACTATCCCACCTTCACATTCTGAGTTAACCATTATCCTGATTTCTAAATGGTAGATTTAGTTTTGTTTTTTACCTTTATAGAAATGGAACCATCCTGTATAATTTTTTTGACTGTGGTTTCTTTTGGTTAATACTATACAGTAAGATTCATCCGTAATGTTCACCTTGTCTATTCATTTCCTCTCCTCCACAGTAGCATGGAGTTACAAACTACATCCCATGGGCCAAGTCTGGTCCACCACTTATTTTTGTAAATAAAGTTCTGCTGGAACATAGTCCTGCATCCTTTTTACACATCATCTATAGTCGCTTTTGCATTACAACAGTAGAATTGAGTGACAGAGACTATATGGCACACAAAGCCTAAACTATTTACTACTTGTGCCCTTTAGAGAAAAGTTTGGCCACCTCTGGTCTATAAATATTCACTTGCAACAATATATCACAATTTATTTTTCTATTCCAGAAGCTGGGAAACTATAGCTTGTGAATAAAATTTAGCCATGGCTTATTTGCCTAGTTTTGCATATGGCCTGTAAGCTGAGAATGCATCTTATATTTTTAAAGGATTGTTAAAAAAAATTAAAAAAGGAAAAAGCAGATACATAACAGAGACTGTCTGTGTCTCACATAGCCTAAAATACTTACTATATGGCTGTTTGCAGGAAAAGTTTGCTGACCCCTGATTCATTCTGATATTAGCAGATGTTTGGGTTTTTCTAGATTCTGCTGTTACAAATAATGCTGCTATGCGTATTCTGGTCTATGCCTTTTGGTAAACCTACTTTCATATTTCTGTTTAATATGTATTTAGAGTATAATTGCTGGGTCATTAAAATATGTTTTATGTTCATTTTTCCAAAGTGGGAGTACAAATTTACACTCCTGCCATCTGTATGGGTATATGAGAATTCTGGTTGCTCTACATCCCTGCCAATACTTGATGGAGTAGTAGCAAGATCACATGTTTGATAAGAGGTTATTATTCTGACAAACTTTGTAAAACACAGTCTTTCATAAATTCCATTTCCTATTTGTTTTAATGCAAATCTGTTGATAATAAATGCTGTGAATTTTTGAGGGCCTGAAAAGGTCTTTATCACATTTATGATTTTGAAGATATCTTTCCTGAATTTATAATTCTAGGTTTTTTTCAAGACATTAAAGTAATGATTCTATTAACTTCTGAATTTTAATATTTATATTAAGTCAATTCAATCTTATTACTGATCCTTTGAAGGTCATGTGACTTCTTTCCTCTAGAAGCTTTTTATAACTTCATTCTGTTTTGGGTTTTTTGTTGCTTTGCCTCCCACGGATTTGTCACCCCTTTTCCCCTGGGTGATGGAGCCACCAAA
>NW_007737022.1:3316-4092 GCF_000696425.1 Galeopterus variegatus
CTGCAAGGCTTTGGAAAACCAGGCCCTGTGAGGTACATTTGCTTTATAGTGTATTCCACATTTTTAGCAGTTTTACTATGATGTTTCCAGGTGCCATTTCCTTTGTATTTTTTCCATTTAATGTTTGAAGAGTATCTTGAATATGATCTTTGGAGAATCATCAGCCATACTTTCTTCAAATATTGCTTATTCTGTTCCATTTTTTCCCCTCTAACTCTGGAATTTAGCTTGTACAAGTTTATATGTTGAAAAAGTTTAGTCTTACTCTGATTTATTCTTCTACCTTTCAACTGAAAGCTTTGGACCCCTCCCCATCCTGGGTCCTGTCTGTAATCATTATCACTGTAGTACCACAAAAGTGCTGTAAACTTCACTCCATTCCAGATTTTTACCCTTCCTTCCACACAACATCACAAATTGGCAGATGTCTGAGGAAGAAACAAGCCCCACATGACAGCAGAAATCTCCGCTAGTCTCTCCCTCCTCCCAGCATGAGTCTTGGTGTTTAATGCTCACTCTCAACTCCTTGCTTGTATCCATAAATAGCAAATGGCAAAAAGGGAAAGCAGCTACTATCAAAGCTTATTCTGTCTGTGGTCCTTCCTCCTCTGGAATACTAAACACTTCAGTTTCCTTGCTTCTGTGGCTCTCTCACACCCTTATCAGATAGCTTTATAAATTAGTTTTCTCTAGTTATTGTCCCTCAGAGCATTTGTCCACTCAAAGAATTATTCAACTCCATCCTAAAGTACAATCCTATCATAACTGTGCTGTTT
>NW_007737022.1:5075-10390 GCF_000696425.1 Galeopterus variegatus
GAAAATAAAAGAAACAAATGTTTACCTTTTAAAATTCTTTCCATATAAAAAGTGCATTAATAGGCAATTAATATATTAAATAGTAATATAAGTTGCATAATTATATTTATATATAATTCATATATATAAATTGAATATATATATAAGTTCAATATGATAGCTATTCTGAAATAAAGCTTTATGGTCAAATTATACGCTTAGGTTAACTTGCTAACTCTGTCTCTGTGTGTGTGTGTGTGTGTGTGTGTGTGTGTGTGTGTGTGTGTGTGTGTGTGTGTATATGTTTTTGGGTTATTTTAAATTTTAACCAAATACTTACATTAAAAATATAATTTCTAATGGAAAAATTCTGCCTATGCAAGATGTTATAAATCTAAGAATTGAACCTCTAGATTCAGAATTAAAAATTAAAGAAATAAATGTTTGCCTTCTAAAATTCTATCTATATAAAAAGTGCATTAACAGGCAAGGTTTGGTGAAATTATGCCATTACTGAAAAACTTGGTTGTTACAAGATATGTATTCTACTCTGATTTTGTTAGTTGGGTGATATTGGAAAGTCTCTGACTTCTCAGCGTCTCAAGTTGCAATCTATAAATTGAAAACACTAAATAATATAATTCATTTTTAGAATTATATTATACATTGATAGAAATATTATTTCATACCCTGAAAATTGACAAATGAAATAAATGAATAAAGAACTTACATAATACACCTTCCATTGAAAAGGAGCTAAATATATATCTAAGAAACTAGGCTTGTTTTTATTCTATACTTTTTGAGTTATTTTACATTTTTTACAAACTATGTACTTAAAAAATATATTTTAATTTAAAAATTCTGCCAATGGAGTTCTCTCAGGGATTTTAAGAATCTAAGAATTGAGCCTCTAGCTGCAGGATTGAAAATAAAAGAAACAAATGTTTACCTTTTAAAATTCTTTCCATATAAAAAGTGCATTAATTGGCAATTAATATATTAAATAGTAATATAAGTTGCATAATTATATTTATATATAATTCATATATATAAATTGAATATTATATATAAGTTCAA
This sequence comes from Galeopterus variegatus, assembly GCF_000696425.1. NCBI lineage: Eukaryota > Metazoa > Chordata > Mammalia > Dermoptera > Cynocephalidae > Galeopterus > Galeopterus variegatus. Next base: position 6,135 of record NW_007737022.1, read on the forward strand.
TATGATAGCTATTCTGAAATAAAGCTTTATGGTCAAATTATACGCTTAGGTTAACTTGCTAACTCTGTGTGTGTGTGTGTGTGTGTGTGTGTGTGTGTGTGTGATGTTTCATTTAAGCTAAGTACAAAGTATATTCTAAATCACTAAGTTTATTTTATGATTACAAAAGAACACTCTAGTTCACAGTAGCTTTCATTTTTTTTGGCTGTATTCCATTCTGAAAGCTTTTTGATTACTCTCTCATAACCTTGGCCATTAAATTTTAAATAGCATTTAATAGAGCACAGTTTTTAAAAGTTTTAGAATTTATACTTGTATAAGCAATCTTTCCAACTGTAGAGTTTTGATTACCTAAATTGATACAAATATTTTCCTTTCATAAGGTGTCAATTTAAATTAATGTGTGGGCCAATTTATTATCAAAAAATATAAAATCTATGCAGTTAGCGATGGCTAAATCTTGTAGCTATTTAATTAAAATAATTTCAAATGTAAGACGTTTGTATTTTAGAATGTCTGTGAGAAAATTAGTAGTCATATTAAGACTGAATTCAATATATATTAAAAATGCACATGTCTTACTATATTTAACACTGTACTAAGTAACACCACTATATTTGGGAATTCAGGTATAAAGGCACTGCAACAGACTATGGGTGGGTGCCTTACTCATATTCCCTGAACCCCTTTAACTGTTTCTGTGGGCCCCTCTGTCAGCTTCAATGTCTTTGCTTTTAAGAGCTTGCTCTTGCAACTCTTTTGTGGAGGATTTCCCTTGGCCTACTGGGCCAGATTTGCCTGCTCACACACGCAAACAACTGGAAATGCTTGGGAGTTTCACCAAGCACCCTTTGCTGTCCAGTTGTGCCACCCTTAGCCAATGACTGATTGATACAGAAGTATGAGTCATATGCTTTGAGACGTGACAAACTCTGAGTCGTCATTTACACTCCAAAGATGCCTATGCTTTGAGACGTGACAAACTCTGAGTCGTCATTTACACTCCAAAGATGCCTTTGCAGGATTAGGCCCAGGCTAAGGCTTTCCCTGAAATCGTACCATTTCTCAAATTCTTCCCCTTCTCTATCCTGCTTCTCCCACTCTTTTGAAGAGTTGTGCTGCAAGTGCTCTTTTAAATAAATCTCTTGTACACAAACATTATCTCACATTGTACTTCTGGGGAATTGACTTAGCAAGCCAGTTTATAACTGGGCAGCAACTCAGCATAGTGATAAGAAAAGACGTCACCCTCATCTTGATCCTAACCTCCCTTCCAAAATAAATCATGACTTTTTAAGGGTAAAATCAATGGGACAATTCTTTTATGCTGTCGTTCTGCTGCCGAGGGTGCAGAACAAGCAGAAGCAGAAGCCCTGCCCACCCTGCATTCATCTTTCCTCGGCCTTAACATGGGGCATTCAGATAGCCATGCAGATAGTGTTAGTCTTACTGGAATGTTTCTAACAAATGGAAACAGCATTTGGTACTCACTATATACCAAATGGATAATAACTTTTTATATATATTAAGATATATTAAGGTTTATTCTAACAGAGAATTTTAAGAGATATTTGTAGTCACTGTTGAAACCCCAGAAGTGAAATATATTTATATTCATGTAATTTTTTTTCTTCCAGAATTTAAATACCACAGCAGATGGTAGTATATTTGGAACGTTTCCAAACTATTTCACCTAAATGTAATTACATTACAATCCTATCACAGAGAAAAAGCAAAGGATGTGAGGGCCATGTTTAAAGAATCATGTTCTAACTAAATTGCCAGGCATAATGATACAACTAGAGCAGATGGCAGAAATGATATCATAATTTGAAATCAAAATAAGTTATTGTTTTAATATAAATGTTTTTCTCTTTTTAAAATGTGAAAAATTGTAATTAAACATAATGAAATTTTGACCTTATATGTTAATGTTCTGCAATTTAAAAAATCCTTTTATTAAAACAAAAAGAGAACTTTAAGTGCCACATATACTAATACTCTTCAAATTTCCTCCCAGATAAATTAATATTGCAATTTACCTCCTTATTTTAAAAAAATATTTCTCAAATTACATTAGATTATATTTCCATATCTGTTGACATCAGAACTATACCCAAAAGAGCCATTTTATCTTTTTATTTTATCAAATTACTACTTCTAGGTATAGAACTCTTGATTTTTACACCTGTTTCCTTCTCTAGGCCCTGTTAAATATGATCCTACAGAAGACAGAAAGTGCCAGGTGCTCTGCATTAGTGCATCTCAACCTTGAGCAAGCATAAGAATGAAGGGGAGAGGCTGTTAAAACACAGGATCCCAGTTGCCATCCCTGGAGATTCTGATTCAGAAGGTCTGGAGTTGTGATCATTCATTCTAGGCATCAACTTGATTAGATTAAGGAATACTTAGAAACTTGTTAAAGCTATGTTTTTAGGTGTGTCCATGAGGGTGTTTCCAGAAGACATTAGCATATGGGCCTTGAGTGAACTGGGTGGGAAAAATCCACCCTCAGTATGGACGGGCACCATCCAATCTGCTGGGGCACAGAGAGAAAAAAAGGGAGAAAAAGGTGAATCGCTCTATCTGCTGGAGCTGGGATGCACTCTGCTCTCCCGTCCATGGACATCAGAACTCAAGACTCCTCAGCTTTTGGGTTCCAGAACTTACACAAAGGACACTATCAGCTTCCCCAGTTTTGAGGCCTTTGGACTTGAACTGAGCCATGCTACTGGCATCCAGTTTACAAATGGCCTTCTCAGCTTTCACAATCATGTAAGCCAATTACCCTAATAAATCCCATCTCATATATTTATATGCATACCTATTGTTTCTGCCTCTCTGGAGGACCCTGACTAATACAGGAGTGGGGCCAGAGAATGTGCTTTTTAAAATTATTATTATGAATATTCATGAGATACAAAGCTAATAGTCCCCCCTTGTACCCATGATGTGAGGGCCAAGTTCATACAGGCAGCATACCCATTACCAGAAATTGCATTTGTACTCTGTGTCCCCCACCTAATTATCCCCAACCTCCCTCCCCCTAACCCCCTCACTCCACTTTGTAACCTAAGGAATATTCTTTCCCTCTGCAAGACCAATGCCCTACTGTGGTCTTTCTTTCTTCCTTTTTTCTCTCTTAGCTCCCACATATGAGTGAGCACATGTGATATTTATCCCTCTGTGCTTTGCTTATTTCACTCAACATAAGTTTCTCCAGGTTCATCCATGTTATTGCAAACAGGAATATTTCATTCTTTTTTATGGAAGAGTAGTATTCCATGGTGTATATATACCACAGTTCCCTTATCTAATAGTCCATTGTTGGACATTTATGTTGGTTCCATGTCTTGGCTATTGTAAACAGAGCTGCGATGAACATGGGAGTGCAGGTATCCCTTCGACATGATGATTTCCATTCCTCTGGATATATACCCAGAAGTGGGATAGCTGGATCATATGGAAGATTTACCTGTAGTTGTTTAAGAAACCTCCATACTGTTTTCCATAGTGGTTGTACTAATTTACAGTCCCACCAACAGTGCAGTAGTGTTCCCTTCTCTCCACACCCTTGCCAACATTTGTTATTCACCGTCTATTTGATTATAGCCAGTCTAAGTGGGGTGAGGTGGTATCTCAACGTACTTTTAATTTTCATTTCCCTGATGACTAGTGATGTTGAGCATTTTTTCATGTACCTGTTGGCCATTTGTATGTCTTCCTTTGAAAAATGTCTGTACAGCACCTTTGCCCATTTTTTGATTGGGTTATTTGGTTTTTTACTGTGTAATTGCTTGAGTTCTATGTGTATTCTGGATATTAACCCCTTGTCAGATGTATAGTTAGCAAAAATTTTCTCCCACTCTGTAGGTTGTCCTTTCACTCTCTTGTTTCCCTTGCTGTACAGAAGCTTTTTAGTTTGATATAGTCCCATTTATTTTTATTTTTTCTTTTGCTGCTTGTGCTTTCAGGCTCATGTTCATAAAGCCTGTGCCGAGACCTAATTGCTGAAGTGTTTCACCTATATTTTTCCTTAGGAATTTCATAGTTTCAGGTCTTATATTTAAGTCTTTAATCCATTTTGAGTTTATATTAGTATATGGTGAGGGATGCATATCTAGTTTCATTCTTCTGCATATGGATATTCAATTTTTCCAGCACCACTTGTTGAAGAGGCAGTCTTTTCCCCAACGTAGATTTTTGTTGCCTTTGTCCAGTATCAGATGGCTATAAGCCTGAGGGGTGATTTCTGG
>NW_007737022.1:10658-12169 GCF_000696425.1 Galeopterus variegatus
AGATTTTTGTTGCCTTTGTCCAGTATCAGATGGCTATAAGCCTGAGGGGTGATTTCTGGGTCCTCAATTTTACTCCACTGGTCTGAATGTCTGTTTTTACACCAGTACCATGCTGTTTTGGTTACAATAGCATGGTGTTGAGAATGTCCTTTTTAAACAATGTAGCAGTGGTAATGCTACCAATACAAGGTCCATATTTTCAGCAGCACTTTCTAGGTGGTGTCATTCTTTTGTTTTTCAATCAAAGAATAATTTGGTTTTGCGCATCATATCATCTCTATACAGATGTATAAGCCAGAATGCAAGATTTTTTGTTTGCTTAGTTTGTATTTACTTTGAATGTTGAAATCACATTTTTCAATTATTTTGAAATATACCTTTTTGGATTAATCAAGAAGCCAAAAGACTAGGTTCATCAAAGCACATATCCTGGAGAAAAATATCCAGCTCTTGATATGCTCATCAGAGCATCATTTCTGGAATACTAGATAAAGCTCCCAAAAGAATCAACTTTTGAGGAGTGTTTTTACTCCTTTTATACTAATTCCTATCACTTGAGCTCCAACCCTCCTTTTACTGGAGTTTGATCCACCATGATTGCTGATCATTTTCCAATAATTTTACAGCACATTGGGGAAAAGGAAAGAAAAAAAAAATGAGAAGAACACAAGGGTGTTCCTGCCCTTGAAAAAAGTTTACTCCATGTGGGTTGGAATTAACTGAACCTGGGATTGAATCCTAGTGCAGTTCTGGGAGTTGGTCATATGGTATCTTCAACCTCCAGGCTGTTCGCATCTATAATGACCTCTGAATCTCAGAGGATCCTTCTAATGTATATCATCAAACATTTAAGTGTCTCAAATTTCAATATTTTATCAGACTTTTAGAATTTTCAGCAAGCGTTTTGTGTGGTTGCTAAATATTTTGGATAAACTTCCATATCCTTTATTGAGCCTATTACTGGACTGAAATTCTAGAAACTCCCTCTGTAACTATCTGTTTTATGGGATCTTGAACAAGGCACTTTTCTTTTCTCGGCTTCACTTTCACTCATCTGAAATATAAAATAGGCCAGATGATCTGTATCACTCTTCTCTTTCAGCTCAAAAGTTTAACTATTCCAAAAAACAATTCTCTGTGCCACATTTTTAATGCAATTTTCTTTTAGAGGTGGTGAATGTACAAACTCTTTATCCCTGAGAAAGAAAAAAGATGAAGGGTAAAATTAGGTTTCCACATATTTTCATGAAGAAAACTGTATTAAAATTATTTATAGGACTTAAACTATTTCCCCAGGCCAATTTTCTAATCCCAGATGTAATGTTTAGGTTCTCTATAAACCTGTATTGGTTAATTACTTATACCCTTGGAGAAATCATACTACTACTCATTGCAATTTAATTGCCCCTAGAGAGTGGTGTTACTTGATCATTTTAAGACATCATCACACTCCAGATTTCTCTAATAGGCATAGCTTTCTGAATTCCTAACACAGATTTTTAGAGAGGTAT
>NW_007737022.1:13254-13964 GCF_000696425.1 Galeopterus variegatus
TATACCACTCCTAATTTCACCAACAGTTTGACAAAAACTTGGCTTTTCTTATGCTTCTGTAGAAAATCTTCAACTTTAAAAGAAGCCGGACCCTTGCCATATAGGGCCCCAGGCCAGCCATTTACAGCTATGGAGTCTGTTGTTCTGCATCCAAACTTGTCACTTCATCAGAGCTAAAGCATCTCTTTTAAATCTGGAGAACAGCTCTCTGGGCAGAGTGGGAACAGAACTCTTTGGCCTCCTCCCCATGATTTCCCTCTGAATTGTCAAAGAAGTACCTGAACAAGGTGGGCTATCGCTTTGGATAGGATTATCAAGTCCATCTAGGCTCAACTTCTCTTTGAGGTTCACCATCTCTACACAGTCTGCTCCGACTCCATAGAGAAGCAAGAGGGTCTCTGGTTAATGTCTTTCATACTTGATATTAGAACTTATCTTTCCAGGGCCGAGCCCATGACGCACTCGGGAGAGTGCGGTGCTGGGAGCGCAGCAGCGCTTCCCACCGCGGGTTCAGATCCTATATAGGGATGGCCGGTGCGATGTGCTTACTGGCTGAGCGCAGTGTGGCCGGTCACAAAAAGGACAAAAAAAGAGCTTATCTTCCCAATAGCTGTTAGCCTTTAGCAACTTTGCAGGCTCACCAAGTCCAAGACAAGTAGAGATATTTGAAGGGACCACCTTTATCTTTTGAACACCATGATATACTTAAA
>NW_007737022.1:15402-33788 GCF_000696425.1 Galeopterus variegatus
GAATGTAGTATATTGGGATGGTCAAAATAGGTTCATCACATTCCTAATCACCAATCTTGGCGCTAGAACTACTCTCCCATGGATTTTTGCCTGCAGCAGAGATACTTCCAGTGGTGGACTCTTACTGGTCCAAGGGAATGTAGTATATTGGGATGGTCAAAATAGGTTCATCACATTCCTAATCACCAATCTTGGCACTAGAACTACTCTCCCATGGATTTTTGCCTGCAGCAGAGATACTCCCAGTGGTGGACTCTTACTGGTCCAAGTGGAGATGGAAGAAGTTCAAGAGAGAGCAAATTTCCTGCACATAGGAACTTCTAAAAGATTAACTACACCCAGTCAAGAAATGTCAACCATGATGTCAACTCACTCATTTTTGTTCCCTAAGGAGGAATAAGAAGTAACACAAGAGGGCAAAAATATTTAGGGAAGATATCTCTTTACAGAAACTAGTAGGAAAGGAAGGATCATTTCTCTCTAAGAACATTTCAGTGTCTTAACCATTTGAGTTTAACCATCATAACCAATCAGAAGTGTGGTAGTAAATCAGAAGTATGGCTCAACACTAGGAAGAAGATGTAAGCAGTCTCTCAGAACAAGGTCTCATCCAACCTTCTAGAGGTGGCTCTCCAATGTCGACCACTGTTGGGTGGGATAGGTATAGTCCCCAGAGATTTGTTAAATGAACAAGAACAATGAACTGAATAAATTCCTCACAAGGTCACTTTATACTCAATACTAAAAATACATTTCCTAGTCCATTTCCCTTCCAAATTATGGCTGGTTATTTTGATCAATATAGTTTATGAGACCATGAAACAAAAGTGACAACATTATGATACACCTCATGAAGACCTCCCAATGATAAAATGCTGATATCCTCCCTTATCAAATTCCTAAGGGAAATTAAAAATAAAAATTACATTGATTTTTATTATAAAATCAAAATAAATTAAAATCACATATTAAATTATCCCATAAATGCAAAGAGATTGAAGGTCAAAATCTGTCTACCCAATTCTGTATTTTACTTACCCTCAGCTAGAGTGTTTCTCAAAATCAAGAGTTGTGGGGGGTTTTTGTTCTGCTTTCTTTTGTTTTTCAGCATCTGTAGCCTTGTACTCTCTTCCCGTAAATGGCCGTGGTTCCATTACATGAGTTTAACCCAAGTCTTTGATGGGCCAAATATTTAAAGAATCTAAAGATTTAATCAGCCTTACAAGATTATCATTGCACTGCTAAACATCCATCAGATTCCGAAAGCAAGCTAATCTGTATCTCCTACAACAGTCACTCCAAACAACAAAATATTGTTCCCAGGACAGAGGTTAGGCAGAGAATGTCTTTGACTTTTGCCTAAGCAGAATCTCACTTAGTCTATAACAACTGAATGAAATCCATGACTTGTGAATTTGTCTATTCAGAGAAATATTCCATGAATAGTTCATTTTCATACTCTGCCTACTCTACCATACTTGTGGAAAGGGATGAACGCAGTCTTATCTTCCCTCATAAAGTAGCATTTAAGTCCCTAATGCTTTCTCAATTATTTGAAACCCTTGTAACCATAGAAACACCTGTAACAAGTTCTAATTTGGGATGTTCCCCCTCCCCTCTATTCAGATCTTAATTTCTGTCGTTAGCATTTCAGTGCTGAGTTGGATGTGAATGCTCTATGAGTGCGTGTGTCCATTACATAACTCAACTAAGAGAATTGCCTGCTAGTTTTCAGGCTGCCTCATTTTCAATTGGTTTGACCTACAGAATCATCTGCAGCAGATTCTGAACTGAAGCTACTGTTGACATTTAAGAATCTGTATTACTAGGAGCATAGTGAAGAGCAATACCTTGGCCATGCAATTTTCATGATATCTTCCTCTCCATGTTTTAATGTTCCAGTTCTTGAGTGGGTTTTCTCTGTTACATTCTTATCTCTATAAATGACAGGCCACTCTAATGTTTTGTTTCTACTGTCACTCCACTCCCTCTAGAAAGACTTTGAGTTTGTATAGTTAAACGTATCTAATTTTGCCCCATCTTCTACCTCATGCATCTAGGGTGACCCCTGTTTTCTGGATCAGGAAACCTTCTCTTGGTTTTTGGCACAGATATGTTTTTATTAGCATTTTCCAGTCGAGTCCATTTTGTTGGGACTCTGCAGTGAGAAATTTGAAAACATAAGTTGTGGTACTGCCAAAAGAATCAACTGTTCCAACACTTTGCCCAATTTCAGATTCTTGGTTAGATAATACCTCTCAGGAGATAGCCTACCACCATACATTTTATTTAGACAATTCTAGGACTCAAGCTGTCATTATCCTCTCTGATTCTCTTTGTGTCATCTTTTCTGTGTCTTTCCTTGGAGTCTGAATTCCACATAGTGTTAAAGTGTATTTGCTCAAGACCCAAGATTTACCTGGGGATTTTCTACATTACGTCACCTTGAATTTCAAAAAATAGTTCCTTTATTGTATTTTACTGAATTATGATCTTTTCTTAAATATGTACAGATTTTTATTTCATAAAGCTACCCTGATCTTCCAAAGTCTTTTCTCTGACTATGAATATTATTAATAAGGCTAAGAATTCAACTCTATGTTTTTCCTGTTCCTTCTATTTGTTTTTTCATGTAGTTTTTAAATTATATATATATATTTTATATATATATATATTTTAAATAATATATATATATATGTATATATAAGGATTTTTTGTTGTTGTTCTTCTGTTTCTTTTTCTGTTTTGTTTGCTGATACATCCAAGTGCTCAAACGATACCTGGCACATAGGTATTGCCCAGTTAATATTCACTAAATAAATGACTATTCAAGATTAGTCTCTCTATAATTTTAGTCAAGAAGATTTCAAATTTGTGGCAACCAATCTACCATCACTCTCCTAGTCCTAGAATTAGAATTTCTCACACACACAGCTAAAACATAAGATAAAATATAGCAAATACATGCTCTTCCTCCTTATGGCCTTAATGGTGTGAATATAAAAAATTCTCTCTTTTCCTTCGAATCTTTGCTTCAGCCATATTTGCACCACTGCTGCCTGCTAAAGCCTCATCCCTTTTGTTTAGGCCATGAGATCTTCTATACCTAAAGACACTCACATATATAAAGATAATCATACACCTCGCCTCAGCGCAAAGCGACCCAACAAGTCTTCCTTCAGAATGTGGCATTTGAGGCTGCTTTTTCTAGTAGTTTAGACTACAGAAACACCAGTTGCCAGTTCTAAATTGAGGGTTGTTTTTTTTCTGTGTGTGTGTGTACAAGCGACCCAACAAGTCTTCCTTCAGAATGTGGCATTTGAGGCTGCTTTTTCTAGTAGTTTAAACTACAGAAACACCAGTTGCCAGTTCTAAATTGAGGGTTGTTTTTTTTCTGTGTGTGTGTGTACACACACACACACACACACACACACATCTTAATTTTTGTTTATCTTTTGAGCTCCCTGTTTTAATGATCCACAGACAGTATGGTTAGCACCTAATAAAGTACCATCAAAATGTAGAGCCACTCTCCTCAGCAGAGTTCAAGCTAGAATCCTTGAAGTTTACATGTCAATATGTCCATAAAATTTGTGCACCCCTCCTTGTTTATTCCCAGTGGTTGTCCCCTTCCAACCAGGTAACACACTTATTTATTATGGATTATCCTTGCCAAACTGAAATTAAGCAATGTTCCATTGCTCTGAGGAGAACAGAGGGGTAAGAGAAGAGGCTGAGAGTGCTCAGGGAAAATTCTTAATAAAAACTAGGTTTGGCAAGAGAAATCATATAGAATAATTTCTTTCTCCACCTTTGAAGACAAGAAATCTAAGCTTTAAAGGAAGGAAATAGTTTTGCAAAATCATATAACGCATCCCTACCTATAGTTTCTAAATCTAGTATTCTTTCCACTACTGAAAAACCCATATGGATCTTTAATTATATATGTCTTCACCATCCCAGAAATAATTCCCCAAAGCTTTTGAAATTCTGTTTCTATCATCTCAGCAGTCTACAATGTTCCATGTAGATGGTTTACCTTTAGATTACACCAACAATGTCAAGGCTAGTATCTCTAGGAAGGAGAAAGAAGGCCCCTTCTTCCCCAATTAAGTACTATTCTGAAATGAATTTAGATTGGTTTACAATGATGGTTTTTAGTTTGAACTATGATATTAAACTGGACTATCCTGGACTATCATATTTAAATAAAGAAGAGAAAAGAAGGAAAGGCCAGAAATAGGTAGAATAGAAGAAAATGGTGGCTCTAAAATATGAGGAAACTAAAAATTAAAACAAAAATAATAGATCTTAGGTTGGGAGAATATCCCTGAGATACCTGATTTGCTCCCTCCATATGCACCTTCTCTCCATTTGAACTTTCCCCTTTTCTCTAGTTCTTTTCCTTCTTTGCCCCATCATATCAAGCCCCATAATACCCAAAATAAACAGAGGATACACTTGGAAACTTCAGAAGAGTTTCAATGAACTATAGTTAAGAAACGAATATAGATAAAAAAAATTATATGTGGCTTTAAAATACTACACCAGCTTTAGCAAAAATACCAGGAGCCATGTATAAAAATGAGTTTTGTTCACTTAAAACCTTAAAAACTACAGAATGGCTACTACTAGAAATATAAACCATTAGAATTGTCTTTAGAACAAGACTCAATTTTTAGAATATTAGTCTTTGTAAAACTGATTGCAGTACTTTATTAGAAGAAAATTCAACAATTTGCTCTTGAATTTCCTTCTACTCTGTAACTATCAAAGAAAATCAAGGCTAGAAGTCTACAAAAAAAAAAAAAAAAAAAAGGATTCAGTTCTGACTTTTATAGACCCAAAATGTAGACTGTTTCTTTTGGATGATTCTGCATGACCTTCTTCCTCCACACTGGATTAAACTGGTGTTCTGCATTGCTCCCTCACTGAGATGAGGCCAGGTCCCTATAGAGGCCATCTGGTGCTTTGACAGAGAGTAAACCTATTCCTCAGTCTACAAATGTATCTCTTCTTTTCAGCCTAGTAAAAATTCAATAGAAGTAAAAGTGAAATTCATGTGTCTTCTTCAGTGAGGAATATGTTTGAAGAAAATAGCATAACAGAATGGCAAATGTAAAGGTCAAAGTTAGGAAGGACTTCAGCAACCTCGGTGTCAGCTATTTAAGGAACTGCAACAAAAAATCAGAATAAGAATCTAAGAACCATAAAGGCATTACTGGAAATGTAGAAGAAGAGAATGATATTAATGACAGGGATTCATTCACACATACATCTGAAGGAATAAATTTGAAGAACTCAGAGACCATATGTACTTCTAAGGGAAATTTATGTTGCCCACCTCCCTTGAGGTTAAAGAGTGGTCTATTTTCAATGATTTCAATTTGAATTTTTTGTTTGGCATTGTGGTAGGTAAGAGAAAACAAAACTAGAAATTTATTCTCTGACAAGGCTTTCTGTTATATTTGAAATTTGGATTTGATTTTTCTTAATTACTAATATTCACTCAGAACCGAGTTTATTAAATAAGAGGGGTGTTTAAGTTATGTAGTACTGATTTGGGTCTAAAGTTATTTGTGATTCTAAGAACTGAGTGACTGATAAAATAGTTCTGACAGTATTTTTAGTCTATATTCCCAGTATATTTGCTTTCATAAAGAATTTTACTTTATAGTCACCCCTCACAAGAATAGATAAGTTTATAAAAAAGCTAGAAAGCTTAACATACCTAAAGGTAAAAGAACTCATTCAATGGATTAACTTTGGAAAAAAAATTTTTTTTAAAAGTAAAAAGGTGTTAAAATACCTATTTTTAAAAGTCAAAGTGTCACTTTCATATAAATCTAAAATGAATACCTGTGAAAGATTCTATTCAATGTAATAATCCATGAGGTAACCAGTAAGATAAGGCTAATTAAAAAGAGAATTCTAAAATCAAGAGTTTATGTAGTCGATCAACAGAATTGAATGAAATGAATTTTCTAATAGAAATAAAATTGGTTAATGTCTTATAAGGCTATAAACCTGTAACATTTGGGGTTATCTTTTCTACCAGACAAAAACTAAAACTTCACATACAACTGGAACAGTTATCAGGGCTTTAACCAAATATTAAATACTGAAGTCAAGTACTGGTGCTTTCTCCTGTAATTAAATAAATTTCAAATGAGCCTATTAAGACCTAAAAAGCTATGCAAGACTTGAAAGGAAGCAAGGTCATCCACCTGTTTTATTTCAAATTTGGATAATTTTTCTTAACAAAAGAAAAGCAAAATACAAAGAGAAGTTTTGTAGAGAAGAATTAATATTAGGTTAATAGTTTAATTTGGGATTTTTTCTCTTTAAAACTGATCTGAACTGGGAAGGAACAGGATATTTGCTATAGATAGGGCACCTGATCTTTGCCAAATATTAGCAATAAGTTTGAAAAGACGTTAACTAAAATACGAATAGCATTCGATTCAGAATAACATATATGCTACAAACACTGGTTATAAAAGAAGATTCAAACCAGAAGGATATGGATGACTTTACATTTTTAAATGGGTGTTACTCAGGAAAGCCTTTTTTCTTTAATTGTGGAAGTTTCCCTTAGAGGTTTTTCCCTGTAAGGAAAATCACTCAGTATCAACCTGGTACATCAGGATATAAAATTCGGCATGCATGGAGCAGAAATCCATGGCTTTAATTTGGTGGTTCCATGTCAGGAAATAGGTTTTTGGGGTTTTTTTCCCCCTTTTATATTCTTGTTTTCACTCCAGTAAAAGCGCATTTTAAGTAATTACAATACCAGCCCCAGCTCAGCAGTAGAATCAGAAAGCCAGCCATGAACATATGTTGGCATATGAATAAGGTGCGTATTAAAACATGCATCACTTAGTTAACAGATTATTGTTAAATATTGTTAAATGAATCACTTATTGAAAAGATTATTTTCCTCAATGGGTTTTTGTAAAATATTTCTGATTCTTTATCCCTAGGACAAAGTATTTCTTTCTCCAGAGAATCACCCAAATATATATATGTCTGTGGAAAACTAAGCACAATTTGAGAGAAAAATGAAATTTGAGAATACAAGAAACTAACAACTGTCATTAAAAAGTAATTCTTTAAGAAAAGCAAAAGTCCTATGGTACTTACCAACATATTAATAATGCCACCTAATTACTGTAAGCTTACATAAAAAATAATTTTAAAATATCAACTTATTTATTTAATAAACATATACTAAGGATCTCAGGGCTACCGCATTTTATATTTTCTAGAAAATAATAAGAAGAATTTGCAAGGGAAAATTCTATGTTCATGTATGCTTGAGAAACACCTACTCTCTTAAACTATAATTTTAGAAATATGGACTAGTAATCTTATTGAGAAGGATATAGTTTAATTATTGCAAACATGTCACCTTTTGCAAGAATCATGTATAACATTCTATGAAAAATTTTTGCTAAACCTGTATTTTAATACATGCATGTATTAGTCCGTTTTGTGTTGCTTATAACAAAATACACGAAACTGGGTAATTTATAAAGAAAACGAAATTTATCGCTTACTCTTTCTGAGGCTGGGAAGTCCAAAGTCCATCTGGTGGTGGCGACAGTGACCCAGAGGTCTCACATTGCAAGATGGTGGAAGCAGAGAGAGCAGAAAGAGAGACAGATAGACTCTTTTTTAAAAAAGCCCTTAGAACAACGCCCCTGACTGCCATTTTTAATCCGTTCACTACTGCATGGTCCTGCAGTCCAACCACCTCTTCAAGGCCCCACTTTTCAGTTACCATAATAGGATTTCCAACTCTCTTAACAGTCCCAGTGGGGGCTAAGTTTCTAATACATAAAACTTGGGAGACACAATTCAAGTCTTAGTGAGTTTTGGGGGGACACAACTCAATCCACTACAATGCATAATTGTGCTAGGAAGCTCATCTGATAAACATCATGAATAGTTAAAAATTCTGCTGACAAGTCAGAGAAAGAAAAAACATCAATGTATGAATAACCTTCTTTACAAACCAAGTACTCATGAGAATCAGCTTTAAAAAATAATTTATTTCAAAAAAAAAAGTAAAGTATGTCTCAAATCTGAATAGAAAAACACTATTAACCTTTTGGTGTAAATATGTTTCCAATTATTTTCAACCTACACAAAATGTAATCTCTTGTACTTCTCTGGGATTGTGCCACATAAATTGTTTTGAAAGCTATTATTTTCTCTTAATGATACACTAGGAATGTTTTTACGATCATAAATAATGCTGCAGTGGACATCCTTGTACATAAACCTTTGGACATATATATTTCCTTGAGATATTTTTTAAAGTAGAGTTGAAATGTAATTTTTACCCTTTATAATTTTGAGGATAGCGAAAATACATCCACTCAAATTTTCAGAAATCCAGAACTGCCAATGGCAAAATTTTAGGAGTATTATAAGAAATTAAAACATTTTAGGGGCCAGCCCAGTGGCGCACTGCTACAGTGCGCCGCTTGGGAGCGCGGCGGTGCTCCCGCCAAGTGTTCGGATCCCACATACAGACCGGCCGCTCACTGGCTGAGCGAGGTACGGGTGCGACACCGAGGGTTGCGATCCGTTGCCGGTCACGAAAAAAGACAAAAAGGGAAAAAAACAAAAAACAAAAAAACATTTTAAACATCATGGTATACTTCCCTGATTACAAAACATAAATGTAGAAATAAGTTTATGCTGGTTCTCTATGGCTAAATTATAAAACTGATGAGGACATTTGTTTTTGTTTATTTGGTTTTTTGTAGCTGGCCAGTACAGGAATCCGAACCTATGACCTCGGTGTTATAAGGCTGTGCACTAAACAACTGAGTTAACCAGCCAGCCCAGGACATTTGTTTTGTTATAGAAATATTATTAGACTTTTAGGTACAGATATAGAAACTGCATTAGTGTTAATTTCAGCTCACATATCAACAATAATACGAAAAGTCCTATAAAATATTTGAACTAAAATTTTTAAACAGTTTGTATTTGATACTTTACTCACATTGTTCCCTAATCCAATCATTCATTGATTGAATAATAAATACAAATTGTGTGCTATCATACATTGTCATATCCCATCCCTTCCATTTACTAACTGTATGAACTATGTCATCTTAAGCCAACTATTTTCCTCACTATGTCACCTTCCTCATCTGTGTAGCGAAGACGATAGTAATGCTACCTACCTAGATGCACTATTGTGAGGTTAAAATTAATTAATGATACATGTAGGCACTTAGAACACAGCCTGGTATTCTGTAATTATGCAAAAAATATTGGATGACAGTATTATAATTTTACTTATTATTAATAGTAATAGCAGCAGTATATTCTTTTAAAAAGTATCATATTCACCATTGATCAAAAATATATGTGGGATTTAACTTGTTCTCATAATCCAGTGCTTTTGATGGGATTATAGAAATCCAAAGCCAATGATGATGCAGAGTCTGAAAAGTGGTTTGTTTGACTTATTTTAACTAGGTCACACATTTTTGTAAGTGTATGTGTGTGTAAACCAAAGCATACATTATGTATTCTAAATATGCATCTTTGCCTCAGTGTTTTGCCCTTCCTTTGTTAGATAATAAAACTTTCCTTTGAATTCAGTTTTCAGCTATGTACTCTGAAGCACATGGGCTGCACACTTTGGCCACTAAGTTAGGTGCTCTGGAAATTCTATGAAGCTTGTACCTACCCTAGAGCGTTTCTTCATTCGTTCAAATAAGAAGGACACATGCAAATTAAGGTATACATTCTTTAACTTAAACTGCTGCTATCTTTAAAGCATCCTGTTAGAAACAAATATTTAGTTATAGACTATGTTTGTATTAAACCACCAAACAGATGTATTTGCTTTGGTTTGCTTTTAAACTCAAATATTAGTATAATATTCTTAATAAGTGCTACAATTGATTAAGTGCCTACTTTGCCAAAACTACTGAATCGTACACTTTTTATAATATACCGATTTTATAAATGAGAAAATTGAGACTTAGAAAGGCATATGGCCTGCCAAAATCCACCTGAAAATAAAAGGTAGATCAAGAAATTTAACTCATGTTAGAATGTATCCAAAGACTGAGAATTGTCTATACTCTATTAGGAATGAACTAAATTGGAAAGACAGGAGAAATACTTCAGAAATTTCTTGGAAAGACTCATATTATCTCTCAATTCTATTTTTCCACAGACCTTTTTGAAATATCCTCATATATTCATGAAAAAAAATGGCAAAGCAAGGTTAAACCTAGTATATGGTGATAAACGCTCTATTTAAAAAAAAAATTAAAATATAAATTGTTCCTGTATATGAATATAATATTTAAAATATTTCATTGCAAACTTACTTTCAGGCCTGCTCAAAGTAAGAAAAAAGGAGGACAAAATAAAGTTATGATAACAGTGTGTGTAATGCCTTTTAATATTAACATTCAGAGAGGCTCAGAGACTGCAAATGTTATTTTTAATCATTTGTAACATTAAAGCTATTCAGCATCTGGAAAAGAACTTGCTTATAAAATCATGTATACAGCTGCATGGTAAGTACATCTGCCACTGAGTTTTGTTTTTTTCTAAGCTGAATCATAGATGGAAAAAACTTATACAACATTATTATTAATATTAATCTTCCTTCTTTAAACATTTGTCATGTATCAGTCTATATGCTAAAAATTAAGTAGGAGATTGTTACAATGATTTTTTAAAAATCAAGAAAAAAATCTTGATAACAAATATTCTTATATCTTTGGATCAAGTATAAGTAAGATTTTTATGTCCTATTTATCCAATCATATTCCCACACCTTCATTTTTGTTCTTCAATAGAAAATAAATAATTATAAATGAACTTAATACAGTTCCAGAATTTCAGTTGGCTATATATAAACTTTGAATTCATCTGCTATACAAATTAATTTTTCTGGAAAACATCACAAAGAAGTGCTTAATACGTGGCTGAAAGGCTGAAAACATTCAGTCTATCCCATTGTTCTACATTGTGTTTCTCCCTATTTTAGTGTTGTATCACTGCTATAACAAATCGTCACACATTTGATCATTTACAATTACAAAAAAGTATTATCTTACAGTTCTGTAGGCAGGAAGTTGAACATAGGTCTCATGGGCTAAAATCAAGGCATCAACAAACCTACGTTCCATTCTATATTCAGTAGGAGAGAATCTACTTGTATTATCCAGCTTCCAGAGGACAACTACATTCCCTGGCTATGTCCCTCTTCCTCCATCTCCAACAACAGCAATACTGCATCTCTAGCAACCTTCTTCTGCTGATTCACCACCATCTGATCTCCTCCAAGGCTTCCCTCTTCCACTGATAATAATTGTGATTACATCGGGACCAACAGGATATTCTACGATAGTCTCTCATTTTAAGGTCAAGAGATGAGCTGCCTTAATTCCATCTGCAATACTTATTCCTCTTTGCCATGTAACCCTACATATTCACAGGTTCCAGGATTAGGACATGAGCATCTCTGGGAGGAAGGGGTAAGGGAGCTATTATTGTGTCTACCAAACTCCCTCACTGTTTTTCCTTTGTGTCCTGTAAATTATTGGCTAACTTATTTCAGCTATATATTTAGATCTTCAAGAAGTTCTTGTGAAGATGAGTCTATTCACTGGCTCACTGAACAAAGATCCCAAAACCTCTTTCTTCTTGCAGCCTCCATTGTAGATGCTGACATAGTTTAAAACTTGCTATCCTAGCCAGGAATCTGGCTATGTGACATAGTTCTGGTTAATGAGTCTACTGTGGGCTTCTAAAAAACATTTTCCCTTTCCTTTTAAAAGGAAAGCTGCTGTCATACATTATTTCTTCTTTCTACTTTGTTTACAGATATGATTCCTGGAGACGGAGTAGACATGTTGTGCTTGAAAACCTGTAAGAAAATGGCCAGGAGAATCACTGATATTTTTGATCTGAAGTGGATGACCTACCAAAGTAATGCCTGCGATGCTTACTTCAAGACTTTTGGTCATCTGAGGAAAATCAGCATTTATTTGTTTATGTGACTATTAGTTTATTACATCTCTCGCAGCCAAGTTGAGTATTCTGCAATTAGTAGTCAAAAGCAGTTATATCAAATTTACACTGAATATAGAAGCAACATTTCAAGACTTTTTCTGAAAAAAAAACCCCTAAATATTATTATTTACTTCTGATTGTTATTATTATTTACAAGAAAAACAATTTTGGGGACCATGTCCTAGTATCTTTAGAGGACTGGGAGAGTAAACAAAGAAAGGTTAACAAAAGAACGTAAGAATTTATTTTTAAATATTAGTAATGTTATGTGGCAGTTATCAATTTAAAGACTCACATTGTGAAATTTACCCTTCCTTGCCTGTTCTGCAAAAATGGATCTGGCACTTTAAATATATTTTCCCTTTTCCTGTTGGCTGTAAGCTTTGTCAATAGCAGGAGCTTGAGAGGCATTGCACAAGAAAAGGTTTTTCCTTCCTGGTTCAGTTGTATTCATTTGGCAGGTGAATGCAGCACACTTGGCTTCTCCAGCACCCAGTAATTGTGGTGTGGTTGGCTTCTTGGCTTTTCCAGCATTCGGCTCTTTTAGCACGTACAGCTTCTGCAGTGTCAGGCTTCTGCAGTGCATGTACAACTTCTCTAGCACCCATTTCCTACATGTACAGCAGCCAGCAGCAGCCAGCAGCCTGCCCCAGAACCCCCAGGCTGTTTTCTGGCAGAATATTTTCGTGAAATATCTTTCTGTAAACAGCTTTCTTCTGTTCCCTACAAAATAGATTTCCAGCCAGTTCCACTAGTGCCTCATCACAATGACTTTTCTCTCGTTCCATGAGAAATGGCCATTCCCTCTGCAACAAGGTGTAGCTTTCAACCCTGGCAGTGATCTCCCATGGGTGCACTATTTCAGTGTAAGGGCAGTAGCTGATCCTTGTATCAGTTATTCTCATATTCTTTAAGAGTTCTCTTTATGTTCACCAGCCTACCCTCATTATCCTAATCCCTGCTATAGGTAAAAACTTCTCCTGTACAAATTATTGTGTGGTTGCTGGGTATTTAGCCAAAGGAAAGCAAATTAGCAAACCTAAAATTTATCTCTGTCCCCATCTTTATTGCAGCACTAATAACAATAGCCAAAATATGGAATGTGGTATATATATACAATGGAACACTACTTGGCCATAAAAATGGGGCCAGCCCCATGGCTCACTTGGGAGAGTGTGGCGCTGGTAGTGCTGAGGCCGTGGGTTTGGATTCTATATAGCGATGGCTGGTGTGCTCACTGGCTGAGCGTGGTGCAGACCACACCGTGCTGAGGGTTGAGATCCCCTTACCAGTCAGAAAAAAAAAAAAATTAATGAAATCCTGTCATTTGTGGCAACATAGATGAGCCTGGAAGACATTATGTTCCATGAAATAAGTCGAGCACAGAAAGATAAATACCACATGGCTTTACTCATAAGTGGAAGCTAAAGAAAAAAAAAGTTGAGCTTATAGAATTACATAATAGAATTGTTGTTAGTAGAGGTTGGGAAGAGAAGGGGGGAGGGTGAGATGGAGAGGTTGGTTAAGGGATACAAAATCACACCTAGATAGAACAAACAAGTTCTAGTGGTCTAAAGTAGTGCTAGGCCTCTATAATAACAATAATTTATTGAATGATCACAAATTGTCAGGAAAGAGGAGCTCAAATGCTGTCATCACAAAAAAGATACATTTTTGCAGTGAGGAAAATGCTAATTACCCTGATTTAAGTACTTGCAGAATTTGCCTTAAAACAGAGTCAATCAAAAATGTTTCTCAGAGTCTCTGTCACATATGTGCTCCAGGAAAAATGAGTTTCATGGTACACCTAGATAGAACAAACAAGTTCTAGTGGTCTAAAGTAGTGCTAGGCCTCTATAATAACAATAATTTATTGAATGATCACAAATTGTCAGGAAAGAGGAGCTCAAATGCTGTCATCACAAAAAAGATACATTTTTGCAGTGAGGAAAATGCTAATTACCCTGATTTAAGTACTTGTAGAATTTGCCTTAAAACAGAGTCAATCAAAAATGTTTCTCAGAGTCTCTGTCACATATGTGCTCCAGGAAAAATGAGTTTCATGGTCCAGTAGCTTAAAGAATTTTCTTTCATTTAGAGATTTATATAGTGCTTCTCAGAATGTTACATTCTCCCAGAAGTTCTATAATTAATATAATTTGTTTAATTTTACTTATGCCAACATTTCCTGAACCTCTCTGACCTTGAAAATAGTTTATTAGAAAAAAATAACTGCAACTTGTGAAACACTGTATTGGGAAATAAATTTGGAAAATGTTTTCCTAAAGACATCAGTGTAATGCTCTGTCAACCAAAAAGAAAAAGAAAAAAAGCTTTTAAAGAGCATGGAGAATGTATTGTCATGGCATTGTGTGCCATTTCTTAGGCTCTTCTTTCATGAGTGTCATGAAAGTTTGGCTGTAAGAACAGTTTCCCCCTTTTCCATAAATGCATTACTGTTCATTTTGGGTATAATCTGGCATGTTTAAAAATAGGTCTTTAGATGATGATTAGCTGGGATGGGTGGGAAGAGCTTTCAGTTCACGTTATCTCCTACTAATCTTCACCATGTGTGATATTGACCACTTTACCACTATATGTGTTTGTTCTGAGACTTGCTCTTGATCAACAATAAATTCCTAACTGAAGTCTGGTTAGCCTCTGTCTCATTCAAAGGGAATTTAAATAGAAAAGTTGCTGTCCAACACTCAATATCTGTGGCTAGCCACTGCTGAGTGAGTTTAACTGAAAAAATCAACACTAACTGCTATAAGGGAAAGTGACACTGTATAATGGTGATGTGATCATTATTTGTTTAGACCAAAACTGCAAAGATTGTCATTCTTTTCCAAAGCCATAACCTGATCATAACAACAACAATAAAAAAATCCAGTCTCACTTTTCCCTCTCTATATTCACTAAGGAACCCAAATTGATTCTTCAAAGAACAGAAATATTTTTACAATTTTATTAATTCAAAAGATGAAAAAATGTTTCAAGTTTTTACTTCTGCATGCTTGACATGTTTTTGTCAAAAAATTTGCTATCATGTTGATTTCTGTGTTCCTTGGCATGCAATAGTAATTATAATAGGACTTCTACTGGAATTTAAACAGTATCTTGAAATGTTGGCAACATCTTGTAAAGTTCAGTAGAGCAGCATTATGGCTTATGCTTCTTTTGTAATTCTGTGTAAATTCATAACATGCAGTGCATCTCCAAAAAGTGATAAAATCAGAAATTATCATGATAAGTAATAAAATGCCTAAGGTCTACATTTAAGTATTCAAAATGGTGATAATGAACTTATTTTTATGACATAGTTCTATGTCTGAATTATTCAACTCTCGTAGTTTACGGGCACCCTTGTTTCTTAACTAGATCCATGTATGTGGTAGAAGCTCTTGGTGAACTACCCATATCCCCTTTACCAGCTCATCATGCAACCATCCTCTAGCTGTTGTAGGTACTGCAGCTAACAGCTTATAACTGTGACCTTCTCAAAATAACTGCCCTTGGTTAAAGGGAGTCAATTTGTCTATAAACACATGGGCAATTACACCACTCCTTCCACATTTACTGACATAAAAGATACAAAATCCTGTCCCTAAGCCTTAAGGTGGTACAACTCTGTAGTGTAATTTACTCTTCAGGACTGTTCCCTATCCCTCAGTGTATCAGAACAAAGACAGTCTACATCCTTGCCCAGCTTATTCCCTTCTCCTCTCCTGCTTTTCTCATTTCCCTACACGGTTTTCCTAAAGAGAACTCACTCAATAAATCACGTACACTGAATTCCTGTCTCGGACTCTGCTTCTAGGGAACTGACCTAAGGAGGGAAGCAGACTCTAGAAGGAGGTTCTGGAGTTGAACATCTGGTGACCAGCTGGACTGAGGACCCCATCTCTGATAGCAGGTGGAAAATTGATAGTCACTGGTATGTTGTGAAACACGCAATTGTTAGGGCCTTCACCTATAATGAATAGGCTAAACTACAGTTGGAGGGAGGTGTACGGCATTTGCTATTTGGTACAATATATCTGGCCTTTGAGAATTATGGCTGTTACAGTAATTATATTCATTAAGAAATTAGATAGCTCTTGGCAACCAACATTGGTAGTTTGAAAAGAAAAATGGCAGACTCAAGGGGATCAAATATCAATTCCAATAACTTCGACAAAAATGTGACAGTCAGAGGCTTCCTTAGCAAAACTTAAAAACACCATCAGTTTTAGAAATAAGGGGGATAAGTGTGTTGAGGAACAGGTATAGCAACTTATCTAAAGAATAGCAAAATTTAGAAAAAGGTTGATTATTCACCTTGGCAAATCTCCTACGTGAAATCTGAAGTTATAGAAAAAAAGGGATCCTGAGATTTGGGATGGGAACAGTAAGTAAGTAAGTGAACTGGAAAATCTTGAGGGTCCAGTGTGTCTTGAAATTTCTAGGCCTGGAAAAATAACACATACCTTTTATTCACATTTATTCCCTTGTTTAAGAATATAGTCAACCTTCAGATTAGGCAGTGTTAGTCTTCTTCCAGATCTGCTCCCACAACCCATCCCACTTCACAAATCAAATCACAACATGACCAGCTGAGGAAGTGCTGGGCCTGCTAAGGAAGGAAAGGGATTACACGACCAAGAAGCTGATACACCTGCCTAGCACACAGCTGAGCAGCAGCAAAACAGCAGTAAGACTAAGCAATACAGTCAAGGTTCCTCACCACCAGCCGCATAGTAATAACTTAAAAGAAAATGATATGAAAGTTGAAACGAAGGAATGATAGATAAATCAATACCGAGCAAGTAAAATCAAACAAAAATTAAGATCAGTTAAGGTTGAATTTAAGTATAATAATAATAAAGAATAAATCAAAATATACTGCAATAGTCTAATAAAATACACAATAGGCATTTATTTTTATGTACCAAATGACACAGAAACTGATAAATCAAGCAAAAATTTCTAAAAAAAAAAAAAAAGACTTTTATAACAATAAAATTGCAGTATGAGACTTCAATACACTCTTTTCTAAATTGGGAAAATTAATAACAGACAGAAAAGTAAAATAAAGTCCTAGAAGACCTAGGTAAAATAATAAAAATTATTGTATCTATCCACCTGGCACATGTTATTATGTAAATAAAGAATATGCATTTGGTATAAACACAAAATATTTATAAAAAATGAATTATGCATATGTATCCACAAAGAAAAATTTATATTTTAGAGTAACTTTTTTGCAGTTCTATATTATCTAAAAACTATCAAGTAAAGATGAAAATAAATCATAAAAGTATTTTAACAATTTAGAAATGATGAAATACACACATGTACAATCCTTGTATCAGCAAGCTGTACTTCAAAACTTTTAAGGCTCAGCAAAACTGAAATCAAAAGTAAATGTATAGCCTTAAGTGCCTTTGATAATAAATAAAAATAATGAAGAAAGAAAGGAAGGAAGGAAAGAATGAAGGAATGAAGGAAGGGACTTCTAAGGTTATAAAACATTTGAGAAAGAAATACAAAATAAATCAAATAAACCAGGAATAAGGAATCAATATAGATAAAATGTAAAGTTAATAAATATCAAAGAAAAAATATAGAACAAGTTAAAACATCTAAAGGAGTTCCTTTAAAAAAATTTAGACAAGCACTGTCAAATTGAACTTTATGTAATGATAGGAATAATCTATATCTCTACCGTCCAATACAGTAGGTCCTAAATTCATGTTTCTGTTGACCACTAAAAATTGGTCAATGAAACTGAGGAACTATAATTTTAGTTTTAGTTAATTTTAATTAATATAAATTTAAATAATTAAATTGATATAATTTTATATAATTAATATAAATTAAAATTTTTATATTTATATTGCTACAATATTGACAGCACTGACTTAGATAAATTTTTCAGAAGCCTAATTTCTTTAAAAAGGATAAAAATTTAAAATTTTTACAGATTAAAAAATCTAGAAGCAAAATCAATGTACAAATAATTAATTTGAAAAAAAAATCTTCACCATAGAATAAAGAGAGAGAGCAATATTTATAGGATACAAGGAGATTTCACAACTTGACCAGAAGGAGATAAACAACCATACAAGAAAAAAACAAATATCATGAAACAATTCACAAAGAATAAATACATATGGCCAATTGTGATAGTCAAAATTCTAAGGTGACCCCAGCGATTCCCTAGTATCCATATCTTTGTGTAATTCCTCTCCTTGGGTATAAATGGAACCTGTTACTTTCTTCTTTCAAAAGCTGGTATGTCGGGCCTCCCTGAGCCAGAGGCCGACAAAACCGAGCGGGAA
>NW_007737022.1:33957-44078 GCF_000696425.1 Galeopterus variegatus
AAAAAGGGCAGGGCGGGTTTTGATATGAGAGATCAAGCAAAGAGCCAATAAGAAGGGCTTAAAAGGATAGGGTGAGGTGGTGGGGAGGCTTTACGCGAATACGGAACTAAAGTTGCTGAATCACTGGGACCCGGAAGGGCGAGGCTGGCAGCTACGTGCCGTTGAGCGCTAGTGAAATGGTGGCCACGGAGCGCATGAACTGGCGCCCGTGCGCGTCAGGGCGCATGAGCGCAAAGTTATGCCCAACACTGGTAAAGAGATTTTTCACATGTAAATAAGGTTCTTGAACAGTTGACTTTGAATTAATCAAAAGAAGGATTATCCTGGCTCGACCCAACCTAATCAGGTAAGCCTAAGAGGGTCTGAGTCTTCCTGGAAGTTAGAGACTAGATGTGGTAAAGACTGACTCTCTCCACAGCTGGCTTCAAATAAACAAGCTACCATAAACTATACAGTCATGAAGAAATGGATTCTGCCAACAACTGAAGGGTGAAAACACACCCTTCTTTAGTCAAGCTTCCAGAAGAGCGTGCAGTCCAGATGATAACTTGTTTTCAGCCTTGTGAGACCCTGAGCAGAGAATCCATATAAACTATACCTAAACTTCTGACCTTCAGAGTATATGAGATGGGTGCTATATTAAGCTGTAAATGTTGTGGTGATTTGTTATGGAAAACTAATACATCAACAACTATGTTCATCAAGGATATTGGCCTGTAGCTTTCTGTTTTTGTTATGTCTTTATCTGAGTTTGGTATCATGGTGATGCTGGCCTCAGAATGAGTTTGGGAGAATGGCCTCTGTTTCAATTTTGTGGAATAGTTTGAAAGGATTAGTGTTAATTCTTCATTAAAGGTCTGGTAGAATTCAGCAGTAAAGCCACCTGGTCCTAGGCTTTTCTTTGTTGGGAGGCTGCTGATTACCATTTCAGTCTTGTTGCTTGTTATTAGTATGTTCAGGTTTTATATTTCTTCTTGGTTCAGTTTTGGTAGTTTGTATGTGTCCAGAAATTTGTCCATTTCCTCTAGATTTTCAAATTTATTGGTGTGTAGTTGATTCTTTGTATTTCTGTGGTATTGGTTGTAATGTCTCCCTTTTCATTTCTTTTTTTTTTTTTTATCTGGGTCTTCTCTCTTCTTTTTTAAGTTGGTCTAGCTAATGGTTTGTCTATTTTGTTTATCTTCTCAAAAAACTAATCTTTTGTTGATCTTTTTTGTATCATTCTTTTGGTCTCTATTTCATTTAGCTGTCTGATCTTAATTATTTATTTCCGTCTACTAGTTTTGAGATTACATTGTTCTTGTTTTTCTAGTTCTTTGAGATTTAACGTGAGGTTATTTATTTGAAATCTTCATATTCTTTTGATGTGAGCACTTATTGCAATAAACTTCCCTCTTAGTACTGCTTTTGAAATGTCCCATAAGTTTTGGTAAGTTGTGCTTGTATTTTCATTAGTTTTAAGGATTTTTTTAAAATTTCATGCTTCATTTTTTCTTGACCCATTGATCATACAGGAGCATTTTGTTTAATTTCCATGAATTTGTACAGTTTTCAAGTTTTGTTTGTTGTTAATTTCTTATTTTATTCCACTATAGTCTGAAAATACACTTGATATAATTTCAGTCTTTTTAAATTTGTTGAGACAATTTGTGGCCTAAAATATGGTTTGTCAAAGAGAATGATCTGTATGCTGATGAGAAGAATGTATATCCTGTTGTTGTTGAGTGAAATGTTCTGTGTATGTCTGTCAAGTCTATTTGGTCTAAAATGATCTTTAAATCCAGTATTTCTCTGCTAATTATTTGTCTAGATGATCTGTCCAATGCTGTGAGCAGTGTATTAAATTTACCAGATATTACTGTGTTGGACAAACAAAAAGATGCTGAAGATAGGTAGTGAAAAAAATGAAAATTGAAGAAACAATGAGTTTTTTCTGTTGTGGTAGTTTTAAATCATGACTGAATTTTTCTGGCAATTCCTCCCAACCAAAAAGGGAATCTAATTCTTCATGAATATAAACCAGCTTTAGTGACTGTCTTTTAATGAATATAATGAGGTAGAAGTGATGCTAAATGATTCTCCTGGAGTGCTGAGATTTCTTTCCTGGAATGTTTGCCTTTGGAACTCAGCCATTATACTGTGATGAAGCCAAACAGCTCTTGGAAAAGATATATGTATGTGCTCTTGCCACTGCCCCAGGTGAAATCTCAGCCAACAACCACCATCAACTTGCCAGACATCTGAGTGAGGGAGCCTTTGGATGATTCTAGCCAACAGCCTTTGATCACGCCCAGCTGAATCTGAATGATGAGCTAGCCCCTGTGGAGTCCTAACCACATTGCACATTCCTCAGCAAACATTGTCATTATTTTAAGCCACTAACTCTTGGGGTGGTTTGTTATATAGTAAAACATAAAAAGTATCTTTATAGTCATCTGACTGGCAAAAGTTTCAAAGAACAATAACACCTATAGCTGGTGGGCATGTTGGGAAAAAGCTAACTGTGGGACAGTAAGCAGAATTGTCCGAACATCATTTGGGGTGCTCTCTCTGGTTAGTGATGAGACAATGCCTGCACCAAAACCAATGCCTGCACCAAAACCCTGCTTCCCATAGGGCTAATAGCTACCTTTCACTTTTGGCAAAATAAAATTCAAGGTCGCCATGTGCTGGGCAACTGGCTTTCCCCAAATCAGTGTAAACATCTGACAATGAAAATCTGCTTAACCTAGAACAACCTAGAATATTTATTTCTCCACTGACAAGGTTACAACAGTGAATTGGATTTCTTTCTTGGAAGATTCCTACATTGTGTGTATTCAGCAAGCTGTTCTAGCCCTGGCAGGAGTCTCCATGGGTGATAATCAGGATCAGAGATCTGTGCCTTCTCTTTTTGCTGAAGTTTGGTTTAAAAGATTAAATAGTACTGTTTCATAGCATGGTAATGAGGATTAAATGTGTTAATACCATTAGTGCTCTTAGAAATGGACCTGGTATACTGTAAGAGCTCAATAGATGTCAGCTGATATTATTATAATCATTCTTATTAACTGAGCAATCTATTTGCAAAAGCAGGAAGTAATTTCCTGGTTTTTTCCATATGGCTAAGGTGCTATATTCCTCCAATAAGGACATTGTAGCAAATGCTGTAGATGCTCCACCTATGTCCCTGGACTTACTACCACTTCCAAGTACTCCAGTAACTTCTTTATGGCTTTTTCCAAAGCAGACCTGAGAATTAGAGAATTAACACCCTCTCGGAGCAGCTCAACCAGTGACTGGACAGGAGTTAGTGTCTAAATATCCCGATACTCTTGCCCCTCAGGGAAGCAATTTTTAGATGTGTGTTTTACATCTTTAGCAGAGTTTCTCCACTAAGATTCAGGTGCAGTCACTGTGTCATTTCCCCACTGTCCTAGCAGGAGTGCTCTGGAATTCTTGTCTCACAGCTGGCTTATGGAGGAACCAAAACTGAGACACACCTCTAGGTCAGAAAGAGAGTATCAATGCACTGGACTTTGAAATATGGAAAAATATATTCAGAAATACCTCAAATGATAAATGACATTATTTTTTCCTTGCAAAGTGCTGCAAAATATAACTGAGAAAAAAATGAATTAAGTGAATAATGGTTAAGAGAACAGACTCCAGAGTCAGAGTGCCTCACCTTTCACTCCACCTTGGCAATTTCACCTCAACCATCTGCGCCTAAATATCCTCATCTGTAAAATGAATATTACAATCTTACCAAACACATATGAAGAGGAACTTATATAATATGTAAAGCACCTAGAACACAATCACTGTTGTTATTAATAAAACTGAGTAATGTAGAAGCTAGTTTGTCATATTATAAAGTGAAATCCTCACCTGACCGTCTCTCTCTCCATCTTTCTCTCTGCCTCCACCTCTCAGCCTTATGCCTCGAATGTCATCCTGCCCCCTAGAATACAGCTAAACTCTCTGCTGACTTCTCTGTCTTCCAACACACTCCTGCCACTATGTCCTGCCCCAGCTACTCTAAACAAAAAGCAACACAGCCCCACCTCTAAACCAAAATTCTCTTCATAATCATTCCCTGAACCTGCAAAACCAACATCAATATGTGATTCAAAATTGGGCTTGGATAAAATTGCAAAATGTTACTCATTATGGATTCTATGTGCAAAATTAAGAACACCTAATTTCCAAATTCTGAAGACCTATTGTACATCTTCATGGTGATTAAGTAAGTTTCTAACAAGATTATTATACATTAAATAAAGTTTTCTTTTCTCTTGAGCTTAGGATGGCATCTGATGTTAGTAATAACAAACTATATTAATTTAAAATTGGGGCTAATTAATAGGTCGCAATTGCCTGTCCAACTGGTGCTATATGTTGCAGATGTTCCTGTGGAGCCTCTAGAAGCTGACTGTATTCCTGCTTTGGTCTTTGTAGACCCTGTGTTCACATTCAAATTTTTACGCATCTCTCTTCAGTTTCAAAATCACTCATTTTCACCTACTTTACCCCCATCCTAGTGAGACATAGTCTTTCATCACTATGCATTCTTCCAAATTTCTATCTTCTGCCTTGAGTTCTTACCACCATTATCTCCTGTAGTTTAAACTTTTGAAATGTAATTGCTTTTTTTTTTTTTTTTTTTTTGCTTCTCTGCAGTACTGATATCCTAATGCAGTGGGTACCAAATGCCTGACTGTTGACTGATATGAGGGAAATGCCTTGGATCACAAGAAATGGAGCAGGGTGGGTGGTGTACATTCATAATTGAAAAGTTATATCCCATCAAAGTTATGTTATATAGAGATTGTGCATAGAGTAGTTATTATTTGCTAGCCTTTTTTGCTAACGACTATGAAGTGCTCAAGATCAAAGCCATGTCTCAATCATCTTTGTATACCCAAACCTTAGCATATTTCCTGGTACCTAAGAGAAGCTCAATATATGTTGCCTCTTTCTTGGTGGCTGAATAAATTTATGAGATGCAAAAATGGGAAGACACACAGAGATGAATGTTAGGTGGGTGGCATTTGAAATTTAATCATGGACCTTGGGTGGACCACATACCTCAGAAAATGCTATTGTAGCTGGGTAACACCATGGAAGAAAAAAAAAAAAAAAAAAAAACCCAGCTATATAGACCATAGTGGACAAGAACTATTTTACCCAAAAGAGAAAGATAATGACCCTTCCTATGTTCAAACTCACACACATTGAGGAGAAAAAAAAAAAGAAAAAAAAAGTCCCGGTGAGAGTAAACTGTGATTTAAAGAGAAAGAAAAACAAGGCATTAGTTGAAATAAGTTATAATAAGGCAGTTTGTTAAGGGTTCAATTATCCACACCCCCAGAGGATCCACACCGCAGAGGAGGGTATGATGTTATGGTAGAAGAAGAAATAATAAAACTTAGCAGCAGGGGTTTATCTTCTCACATATTATAAGTAATTAATCTTAACTGCGAAAAGCAATTAAGCTTCATTCAGTAAGTTGAGGATTTTTAGGCTCACAGAACAAAACTTCAGGCCAAAGCAGAAGTGGAAAAGTCAGGAGAGCAAAATAAATGATATGTATGAGTACTTTTTTTTTTTTGGAAAAATACATTAATCTATACTGTTTTGAAGAAATCTAGGTTATGCCTGAGATAAAATTTTATTTTCTTTTATCTAGAAAAGTGCCCTGTATTTCCCCTTATTTTGTAGAGAAATATTTTATTAAAATAAAATAGAATTAATTTTTGTCTTACATAAAATTTAAATAAATCAAATTTGAAAAATATTTTAACTGATTTTGTAAGTTTGGGGGTAAGAAAAGGTAACATATATTAGTTTGCAAGGGCTGCCATAACAAAATACCAAAATATGGACTGGGTGGTTTAAACAACAGAAATTTATTTTCCCACAGTTCTGAAGGCTAGAAGTCCAAGTTCAAGGTGGCAATAGATTTGATTTCTCCTGAAGACTCTCTCCTTCGCTTGAAGATAGCTGTTTTCTCACTTTGTCATCACATGGTCTTTCCTCCATGTGCCCACGTCCCTGATGTTTATCTGTAACTCCTAATCTCCTTGTTTATAAAGACACCTGTCAGACTTGGATTAGGGCCCATCCTAATGGCCTCATTTTAACTTAATTACCTCTTGGAAAGCCCTATCTCCGAACAAAACTGAGGAACTGGGGGTCAGAGCTTCAACATAAGAATTTTGAGGGAACACAATTCAGGCCATAACATATACACATACCAAAAAAAGTATAAACCTTGGAGTTGGAAAGATTTTCATTTTCTTGATTCATTATTTGAAGGTAACTTTAAAACCAATGAGCCTTGGATTCCTTAGATATATATAATTGGATAAAAGCTATTACTGTGGATTTTTTCCCTAACTTCCACCTGCCCCACAATAGAATCCTATACTTGAAAGGTATCAGCTGTCTTCTCACCATGCCATGCCTATCCTCTTGCTGTCCCAGGCAAGTTTATCTTTGACAAACTTGTTAGTGGATTTCTCATCTACAAAATAAGAACTGTAATAGTAACTACTTCATAGCATGGCTGTAAAGATTAAACAACGCAGGAAAAACACATACAATGATACCTGGCAAAGAGAAAAAAAACTACATATAAAAGATAGGAATTACTATTATGACTATTAAACACTACATGTATATCATATATATGATATGTATACCATATAAATTATATATATAAAGTGTATGTGCCAGAGCTTGCTGCACAGTAAAGTTGCGTTAAGAAATGGTTACTTTTGTTAGTAGTAGTCTTGACTACAAATGTTTGTTTACTACAACTACTGCTATTATCATAACTATTATTATTTAATTACTGTTATCATACAACTGCCATTACTATTGCTATTTTTACAAAAGTACTGATTTTTCTAAAACACAAATCGGAAAAATGTCACTCCCCTGAATGAAACATTTTAGTGACTGCCCATGGCTTTTTTAGTTAAAAGCCCAAACTTTTTTACATGGCCCATAATTTCCTGCTGTCTCTGACTTCTAATGAGTCTTATCTCAAGCCACTTCATACCTCCCACAATGCATCATAAATGATATATTTCAGTTTTTTCCACAACAACAAAAGTACTTATGGCATATCTGCCTACTATGATAGAAACACTCTTCTGGGCACAGGAGATATAACTGTGGGAAAAATAGTCAAGATCTCTGTACTCAGGGAAGAGGGTATTGTGAGGACAGATAATAAACAAGTAAACAAATAACTTTAGTTAGTGAAAAGTACTTTGAAGAAAATCAGACACAAGTACATGACAGAGACTGAATGCTGGGCAGCTTGGAATATGTTGGTTAAGACAGACTTCTCTGAGAAAGTGACAGTCAAAGTGAGTCTTGAATGAGGGAAAGAAGGAAAATAAGCATTCCAGTTGGGGGAGCAAGACATGAGGAAGATCTAAGGAGGGACTGAATTTAGTGAATTCATGAAACTGACAAAGAGGAAGAGTAAACAGGGCCTAGTGAGTATAACTGAGAGAATTCTGAGAAAAAAACAAAAGGTTGGAGCAGCTAGATCCTTCAGGACCTAGCCTGGGTTAAGTGCAGTGGGAAGCCATTGGAAGAACTTAAGACACAATAGAACACATCTGAATTACCCTTTCATAAGGCAACTTTAGCTGTTTTATAGAGAATCAATTTGAAGAGCACAGCCATGATGACTGATGACCATTTAGGGGCAATAATGACAATCCAGGAGAGGAAAAATGGTTGCCCTGAGGGGAAGGTGGCAGTGGTGGAGGTACCAGAGAAGTGGACAGATTCACACGACATGCACGTCAGAAACTTGACTTCCTTATACATTCAATGAGAAACTCATGTTAAAGAGAGAAATCAGGGCCGGCCCGGTGGCTCACTGCTACAGTGCGCCACTTGGGAGTGCGGTGGCGCTCCCGCCGAGGGTTCGGATTCCACATACAGACCAGCAGCTCACTGGCTGAGCGAGAAGCGGGCGCAACACCGAGGGTTGCGATCCCGTTGCCGGTCCCGGTCCAGTACGGGAGTGACACTGAGGGTTGCGATCCGTTGCCGGTCACGAAAAAAGACAAAAAGGAAAAAAAAAAAAAAGAGAGAGAAATCAAGGATCGTTTCTAAGTTCTTGACTTTGAGCAACTAGGAGGATGATGCAAAAGACTGGATGAGAGCATATTATGGCAGACACTGCTAGCTTTCTTTAATATCTCTTCTTTCCTTCTTCCTTGCTAGTAGAACACATTGCCTAGAATAAGGACTACATTTCCTTGCTGTAGGAAATTTCCTAAATTTCTTACTGCAGCATAAAAGCAGATGAAGTTCTGGGCAATGGAACACAGAAGCAGCTGTGGAACATCCAGAAGTATGCTTACAGGCAGGCAGCATGCCCCTTTCACAACTCTCATTCCTTCCGGGTGGAAGGTGGGAATGCTTCTTGGACCTGGAGTAGCCATCTTAGTCTATTTATTGAGGATGGTCGAGCAACAAGGTACAGGAAACCTGGGTTACTGAAAATTCATCTTTAATATGGATGAAAGAGATATAGTTGTCTAACTTTTTTAAACCACTGGTATACAGTTAGATACCCATGTCTGGTACTCTGAGAAGCTGTCAGAGAAAGAGATGTGGAATTGGAAATAATTTGCTTATAGTTAATATCTACACCTTAAAACTCACTAGGATAACCTAGGAAGAAAATGTAGGCAGAGAAGTGATCCAAAACCTGGGCCCCTAGATAGCAGAGTTAGGGAAAAGGAGGGTGCTTCATCAAAAGTGGACAAAGAAGGAGCAACCACTGAGAGTGTGTTACCTTAGAAATCCGAAGACGAACACTTCAAAGAAGAAGGAAATGGTCAAGTAATAGGTCAATCAATGAGGACAAAGAAGAGCTCATTAAAATTACAGCATCAGGGCTGGCTGGTTAGCTCAGTTGGTTACAGCATGGTGTTATATAACACCAAGGTCAAGAGTTCAGTTCCCCCTGTGGGACAGCTGCCAAAATAAAAAAAAAGAAAAAGAAAGAAAGAAAGAAAGAAAATAACAGCATCGAGTTTGGTGAGCTTGACAGGAACAATTTCAGTGGGATGGATGCATAGAAGCCCCATTTTAATGAGTTGGGGAGAGAATAAAATGGAAAAAAAAAATAAAGAAAATGACCAAGCATTTTTTTTTTCTCTGATAGTAAAAAGATTCAAAAGAAGGTGAGAGGAGGTGAGTCAAAGGTTTATTTTGTTTTGTTCTATTTCATGGCAAGTAATGAATTTATTTATTCTTTAGAACACCCCCATTCATGGTCTTACCTGTGGGCTTTTACACATCTTCTCTGCCTGGAGTAATTTTTCACTCACACTTTTCTCCTTTTAGCCTATTATATTTTACATACAACACTTATCCTCTAAAGGTTTTATTGCATTGGCATTCTTTATTCACTAGTCTATAACCTCTCAACCCTAAACCCTGTGAGGGCAGTGTGTGGGACTGTCTTCTTTTATCCAGCATCTGCATTGCCTAGCAACCACCTACTGTGTGTAGGGGACCAATAAAGTAGGAACAGCAATGACTTCTAGTAAAAGACCTTGTGAGAACCGGATAAGATGAATCATGAAAAGGATGTGGAACACTGTAGGTGCTCAGTACGTTTGCACTCATCAATATTCTTCTTAGTTTACCATGGGAAGTTTTAAAAAAAAATCACCAGGACAGTATGCTGATTGTCTTTTGCCATATGAAATATTAATATTATTTATCTTAAATAAGATCACTAATATCTAAACTTAAAACTTAAGTGTGACAATCAGCATTTCTTCATAGCCTCAATGTAAGTACCTCACCTAATTGCTTTTACCTATGAAATATTCTGTGTATGAGAGTCTCTCTTAGTCCGAATTGTGCCATTATAACAGAACGCCCCAGGCTTGGTAATATGTAATGTACAGAAATTTATTGGCTTACAATTCTGGAGGCTGGGAAGCCCAAAATCAAGGGGTCAGCATCTGGTGAGGGCCTTCTTGCTGTGTCATCCCATGTCACAAGGACAAAGAGAAGGTGAGAGAGAGAGTTGGGGGGGGGGGTGCTGAACTCATTTTTTTATAAGAAACCCACTCCCATAAGAAAAGCAT
>NW_007737022.1:45039-56653 GCF_000696425.1 Galeopterus variegatus
GGGGGGGGGGGGCTGAACTCATTTTTTTATAAGAAACCCACTCCCATAAGAAAAGCATTAATCCATCCACGAAGGCAGGACCCTCATGGCCTAAACACGTCTTAAAGTTCCCACCTCTTAATACTGTCACATTGGGGATCAAATTTCCAACACAGGAACTTTGGGGAACACATTCAAACCATAGCAGAGTCATTTAAAGTTCCAATATTAACTTTTACAATTATTTAGTGTCATTTGTGGGAATTTGGTATTTTTATCTTTCTGCTGAGTTGACCAAAATTCCTAGAAAATTATTTTTTAAAAAAATATGTTTCTATGCAATACGTCTTGCCAAGACAAACAAATGAACCACATGAAAATTAGCTTCTATTTTTTTTTACCTTTAAAAAATGTATACTTCTATGCTAGACAGAATATCAATGATCCTGTCATAATCTTATTCCAGCAACAGGTTGAAATAAATTGTGATCTCTAGTATTCAAACTTTGGGCAAACAACCGACGGCTTACAATTTTCTCTGATTTTAGGACTTAGTAAATGGAACATTTCTAACCACTTTTCCAGATTCAATGCCCCCTAAATTGGGACATGAGTTGTATACAACATCATTAGTCTTCTGTTGAAGTACATTGGTTAGAAATAGACAATTTGCCTATAAAAATTTATTTTGGGCTAGCATGAAATATAGAAAAGCAAAAGAAAAAACTGTCGGTTAATAAGTAGTATGTATCATGGCCTATTTTTCAACCTAAGTCAAACTAGCCTAATAATGTATAATAATATACTTTAGTAAAAGTTATCCCTTCAGTTTCTACCAGGAGAAAGAAATATCAAAATTTTCACATAACTGACTGTGCTTCAAATTTTTCTAGCTTTTCTTTCTTTCTTAAATAGACTATATATCTATCCCAAAGAAAGTCAACCTTTGGAAACTCAAATTAGCACTTATGTTTTGAACAAAGAAACTTACTTGTCATCTCTTATAAAATGGTTATATCTACCGTACAGCCATCAGATGATGTCCATTAATAAACAAACACATTGGTTGCACTTGGGTAAATATTCATACTTTCAGCACAGTATTGCTTAAGTGTTTATTTTAATTTCCATTATGAAATGAAGCATTCAGGGATAGACCCAGATCATGCAAAGACAGTATTCCACCAGAGGGACTCTTAATCTCATTTAATCTCATTGATAAATGGAGCACCAGACTTTTCATTGAAATACTAGACAGGGACTCTTCAGTCCAAAAATCAGAGTGTACTCATGTTCTGAAAATGTATTCTGGGTATATGATGCAAAGTGAGGTGTGGGACTCAGTGAGCAACAAGATAAGTGCTGTTGCCTGGAACATCCCCCTCTGGCCCCCCTAACTTCCACCACCCCCCCCTTTAGGAATGTTGATCAGATTGTAAGGAACTCTTTAAGCAGAGACCAAATAGATTTAAAAAGCAACCAGATGACATATCAGTGACTTTTCCCCCTTCTTTCATTTTCCCTTTTCTTCTCATGGTATAAAAAACTAGACAGTTGTGCATTGCAAGTGTGATCTGCCTTGTCTTGCTGCTGCCCAACTCTGCCTCCTTATGTAAGTTTCATCTGAATAAACATTTTTATTATTTATTTATTTGACATGTATTAATTGTACATATTTTGGGGGTACAGAGTTATATTGCAATACATGTCTACAATGTGTGTTGATCAAATCAGGGTAATTAGCATATCCATCATCTCAAAAATTTAGGGTTAGTTTGTGATGAGAACATTTAAGCTCCTCTCTTCTAGCCATTTGAGAACATACAATAAAGTATTGTTAATTATAGATGTCTAACACTACTGTAGACCACTGGAACTTGTTTTTCCTATCTAGCTATAGTTTTGTATCTCTTATCCAACCTCTAACTATCCCCACTTCCCCTACCCCTTCCTAGTCTCTAGTAAACATAATTCTCCTCTCTACTTCTATATGCTTAACATTTTTTAGCTCCCACAGTGAGAACATGCATTATTTATCTTTCTGTGCCTGACTTATTTCACTTAGCATAATGTCTTCCAGGCTTATCCATATTGCCACAAATGACAGGATTTTATTCTTTTTTATGGCTAAGTAGTATTTCACTGTGTATGTATAGCACATTTTCTTTATTCCCACCTGAATAAATCTTTTGGTACCTAACAGTCTGGAGTGGTCTACCTCTTTTCTTTGGTCTGAACTTGCCCTCCACTTACAGAGGATGATTCTCAGTTCCTGCAGGGAGTTATTCTAACAATTTTTTCTCGGGATTTTCAGAATTTTTCAAAAACAAACAAAATATTCAGTTAGTACTGACTGAAATAATGCAATAGAATGAGAACAATATAGGTTACTATACTGTTAACTCAAGCATAAACATTAGGGAAATCTGTTAGGAAAAACTCTCATTTATTCCTTTGAATTATTTTCCTCGTTGAGAAAGTAGTACAGAGGGATAAATACTACATGTACTCTCTCATAAGTGGGAGCTAAGAGATAAAGAAGAAAGGAAAGAAAGGCCACAGTGGTGCATTGGACTTGCAGAGGGAGAGAATATACCTAGGGATACAAAGTGGGCTGGAGAAAGGGGGATGGGGAGGTCGGGGATAATTGAGGGGACAATTGGGTGGGGGACATGGGGTATAACCACAATTTGTGGTAATGGACATACTGCCAGTATGGATCTGGCCATCACATCTTAGGCACGAGTGGTGACAATTTGCTTTGTACTGCATGAATATTCATAATCAATAAAAACAAAACAGAACATTAAAAAAAAGAAAGAAAGAAAAGAGAGTAGTAAAGTAGTGAAATTTAATTTGCCAAGAATGTCTCTTCTTTCAGAGAGGCAAATTTTATAGTAGCAAAAGAAGGCTCTAAGAGTAAAAGGTACTTAAATATAAGTTGTTTAATATTGAAGTGGTTGCTTAACCATTCTGAGTCTTAATTTTTCATCAGTAAAAAAGTAATTTTTTTTAATTATTGAAAATCTGCTGTAAGAACTCAGTGATATAACACGTAAATGCCTTCTTCAGTAATTTTAATTGCAAGAAACAGTAACACATTCGTGTTCCCTCAATTTTAAAAAATTGTATTATTGTTGTTTTTGTTTTGTTTTAAATAAAAA
Source organism: Galeopterus variegatus (assembly GCF_000696425.1). Taxonomy (NCBI): domain Eukaryota; kingdom Metazoa; phylum Chordata; class Mammalia; order Dermoptera; family Cynocephalidae; genus Galeopterus; species Galeopterus variegatus. The sequence continues at coordinate 48,183 of NW_007737022.1, forward strand.
TGTTCAGGTTAGACTCACTGTAATCAGGGAAAGTTGACCTGCCAAAACTTCAGAGAAGGAACGGAAACAAGTCTAGACAGGTTGGAGGAAACTGAAACATAGTTAAGAAAATAGAAGGTCACTCAGGACCCCAGAACCATCTGGAGACTAGGTTCTATCTTTGTCCCTTAGTGTTCTGCTGCTGTTTTTTGTATGTTTGTTTGTTTGTTTTTGACATAATAAGGTGCTCTAATCAACTGAGCTAACCGACCAGGCTTCTTTGTCCCTTGAAGTCACTATTTGTTCATCTGTGTGCTAGCAATCTCACCATAACGGTGGCTCAGGTCCAATCAATCCATGCTTCTATTTTCCTAATTGCTGCAAACCAACCACCTCCTCTCTATTATAAAAGTCTTTCACAAAGCGCTCATTCACAGCTTCTGCTTACTCATGAGAGTTTTTGCTTCTTGGCCTCTTCAGATTGGCACTGCTGTTTATGTTTCTGCCCCTATTACTAACACATTGAGTCTCTTTGCATCTCAAGTTCAAATTAATGAGTTAGAACCAGGTAGTCATAACCATCCCTATTGAAAATATCCTCACTTTCTAGGATATGCTACCTGATACTACCATGCCTACAAGTTAGCTATTTTACAAATATCCCCATCTTATTCAATCAGTTCTTTCCATGACTGTCATGGATCATGTGACAAAAATCTTGAACACATATGCCTAAGGCCAGATATTCTTAGATTTAGCCCATTCATTTCAAGTACAAAAAATGTCAGTGCATATATTTATATTTATACTATATATATATATATATATATTTATATTTATATTTATATTTATATTTATATTTATATACATACTAAACTATACATTTTCTTAAAGTTTGGTTTAACTTATTTATGAATAATACTACAAGTAAACTGAAAGGTGCCAGCTGGTAGTCACTCAATATGAAATTATGGTGTATTTCTATTAACATGGCTTCACTGGTCTTTTCAAACTATGTCTAGGGTAAAATTTACCATATAACTATTGAAATTATTTTGTTTTGTGTCTCATATGAACTCATTAAACTATAAGTGCTTCAAGGTAAGGGCCATTGATTACTCATCCATGTACCTCTAAGAGCATTCAATAAATGTTTGTGATCTACTATGAGTCTTTTACTGTGTATCTATAACTCAGCTGTTTTTCTCCTCTGCTATAGAGTCTATTACAATATATAGTAAAATTTAAATTCTGTTCTTTTCTTTGGGAAGTGTAATTTTCAGATTGACTCTAAGCTTTATTGCTTGTCTCCTGCAGGCAAGTATTAGCTCCATGGAGCTAAGATTTTCCCCCTATTGTTCATTGCTCTGTCCTTAGTGCTTAGAACAAGGCCTAACACATATTAGATCTTCAGTAAATATTGTTGGAGTGAATGAAAACACACACACACAGAGTCACTTGTTTAACACCAATAAACATCTTCTCAGTCTAATTGCTCATGCCATTAATTTCCAGTTATTTCATGTCCATTGCAATAAAGTTTAAACCTGTATGTCACAAAGATTGGTGAAGCCAGCTAAGCAAGAACTTACTAATTTGATTATTTTTATTATAGTCTTATCTTTAATAGGTACCCATTCTCCCAAGGAATATGATAAGTACCCTTTCCCTCAAAAATATCATTGGGTTAATACAGTATTACCAACTGAAATACAACCCATTGGCATTCGGATAAATTTAAGTGTAATATATGCAGGCATAATGTTAAAGTGCTATAAACTCTACTGTTTTAGAAGGCACTAGATATAATTATTTAGGAATTCTTATCATGGTTCTTTGATGATAATAAATTCTATAATATTCAAAAATAAAAATAATATTGTGTTCTTCTTTGGAGAAGCTCAATAAAATCTGTAATATTTGATCCTAACTGTATCAGAAATAGAGTCTTATGGAAGGAAAAAAGTACCCAGGACTCAGGAGTATATATGCTAGCATCTCTAATACAAAATAAACAGGAAACTGAAATGTATTTGAGAAAGAAAAATAGGGAAAAGCTACTTTGACTATTGCACATAAAAGGACCTCACTGAATGATAAAATGTCCTATGTTTCCAAATCTCTCACAACCTTATCCAAACCTTATATATTTTCTAAACTTCACCAGCAAACCTTTCCATCCATCTACCCTCTGTATGTTGAGAGTACAATAAAATAACTGAGAGTAGATTCTGAAGGCAGAAGGCATTTCTTAGAGGCCCAGATCCACTCTTAGGAGCTATTGTGATCAAACTCCCTGATCCCCAATATTAAATCCCCTCTTTCACCACATCCTGCTTCAGACAGGTAACAGAATTCATAAGATAAAAACTGCCTCTGGATATCTCCCTTTGGGTGTTCCATAGACATTCCTCATTTCCTCCTTCAAATTTTTCATACTCTGTATCTTCAACACTACTGAACAAATGCAATTAGGGGGATTCCTGGGAAAGATAAGGCAGACATCCTCAAATTCCAAATTACTGATTAATTAATTAGGTTTTTGTTTGTTTTTATTTTTCTTTTAAGGCAGTGAGTGAGAAGTTGAGAATAGCATGAGACAGACCATAAAAGTTCTTGTTTGTTTTTAATATGCTTTCATTATGTATTTAAGATAACTTCAAGTAATTACAGAATCATCAAATACTATAGGTATGTTGTTTTCTCAACTGTTGATGGACCTTTCATGTTTCTGAAAAGTGGGGTTGCCTACGATTTTATGAAGACAGATAGGAAGAGGCTAATTCAGAGAAAGTTTCATAGATATAAACTTGTCACTGTGTTTCTCTTTGACAAGGTTACCTTCATTTCTATTTTATATCCAAAATTATTTAGAATATAAGAATATTCAATTGAGCTAGTTTCTCACATAGATATAGGAAAACTAGCCAACACATAATATGTCTCATGATATGGCACAAGAAATAAGTACCATAGCACATATCTTTCTTTCCAAACCTTCCAGTTGTTGGAAATTCTGTACATCGTCTCTTGGGAATGAAATGACCCAATCCGTGTGATGTCATCCTCTCTGATGGTTTGTCAAGTCCATGTACTCCTATAGGGAGCAAGCCATTAAGATGGCCAATGATCAAGGACAGGATTGACAGGATTGTCTCTGACTTGTGCCCTTGTGACTTCATACATGCTCTTTTCTGCCTAGAATGCCTTGCTTCTTCCTGCTTACTTTTTTCATCTAGTTACCTCCTAGTCGTGGATAAGTGCCTTTCTTACATATTTATTTATTTAGTGTTTTACATCTCTACACATATCTCTTTTTTGATATTTATTCCAATGGATTGCACTTGTATAAACCCTTTGAAGAAAGAAACCAAGCTTAGTATGGGGCTCTCACATGATCGATACTCAAATGTTTGATTGAATGAATTAATAAATGGAAGATATTTTACTTTGCAATTTGGCAGGCACATTGCAAAATATAATGTGACAAATGATGGGAACAAGGGATTGAATTAATAATAGCACTATGGAGAAAGTGGTATCTAGTGATAGAATTTTTTATAAGAAATTCACCACTTACATGCACATACATATAGATTCTCCCCTTCTTTCAGCAACCGTAGAAACTTAAACTTGACTGGAGAAGAGAATAACTTGTGGTGAAAGGAAAAGGATGGACGAGAGTAGTTTCTCTTTCCTCTGCTTTATAACATCCACTGAAATTAAAGTGTTAAACTGAGCTGTAAAAGAATAGAGCTCCCCTTTTTCCAATATAATCCATTCATTTTCCCCATAAAGTGAATTACAAGAGAATCATAATCTCTCAGAGTTATAAATGAAGATTTTATTCCTGTTGGCATTAAAGGCACAGCCTTTATATTATTTTATGAGCAACTATCTTCTACAGAAATCCTTAAAAAATAAGTTGAGAAGAAATGTCCTCACATAAATAGCACTTCTTAGAATCTTTTATTATAGCCTTTCAATTGAATAAACCAAATTGAAGAAATAAACTTTATTCTTTCTTCATTTTTTGCTTTGGGGTCATAACTGAGATAACAATAGTCAAAGTGTGTTTACACTTCTCTAAAGGAAACAAATAAAATCTATTATAAATAAGCAACATGTGAGAATTTTAATACCGATAAATTTATCAAGTACAGTAGAGATAATGCTCCAGCTGGTTATTAAGTACTTAGCACATGAAGAAATCCATTAATAAATTAGTATACCTTGATATTTCTTTAGTGCCTCAAAAACAATTGAGTAAATTTATGTACTGGAGGATTTTAATTGTAAATATAAATTAACACTGTTATCTAAAAATATGGAGATTCACATCAGCAGTTAAGCTCTAGAAATATATTCTTCTTGATTATAAACTTTCTTACCAAGGTATGATGTCCTTTACATTTCATATGATATTATCTCAAATACAACACTGTATTCTCTGTCCTTTCAGTTTTTTGGACAAAACTTAAGGATGGCTTAAGTTTTCACTAGTCATATTTGCCTCCAAACTCCTCCTTCTGCTGAAACAATTATTGTTAACACTTCACTTTCCCTGTTAGTCATATTTTGTTCCTGTTGTGTAAGGACAGCATCGTACACTTTTTTTGCTCTCCCTTGCAAAAATGTCACTCACTGACACTGAATTCACTAAATACCATTAAATTTACTAAATGTCCAAGAAAAATTGAAGCTCCAAAATGGCAAAAGTTTTCCAAATTTCTCTTTATAGGAATATTTCTGAAAATAAAGTGAGAAGTAATGATAGAGTTGTAACCTCTAATGAAATATTAGATGTAGGAATAAATACTATTAATGCCTGGTAACATAAGAAAAGGAGAGACGGTAGCACAATAGTTGTCTGCTGATGGAAGAACACGATACCACATATAAACTATTCTTGGCAAAAATATAGAATCTGCATCTCATGAAGCTTCTATATCTAACCTTCAATTTATAGGAGATACAGAGAAGAGAAGTACATATTATACAACACCACAGATATATAATCAGCAAAATCCAGAATGTGGTATATTCTAAGGAAAAATGACCCTGTGTCTTCAACAAATACTAAGGGAAAAGAGAGAGAGGGCAGAGAAACATGTGAATTAACAGTTGGGACATGTAAGCAATTTTAAACTGTTAAAAAGTGAAATTATGAGACATTTGGGAAAATGTGAACACCAACTGTATATGCAATAATTTTGAGGATTTATTGTTCATTTGGGGGACATAATAATGGTACTGTGGTGATTTTTAAAATAGCCATATTCTAGAACAAGCTAAAATATTTATGAGTTAAATTATATAATCACTGAGATTTCGTTAGGAGTGTGGAAAGGGTGCAGGGGTACAGAAGTAATTGTTAAACCTGGGTGATGGGGACAGGAGAATCATTAAACTATTTTTCTCTATTTTCAATATGTTTGATATTTCTCATAGGAAAACTATTTTTTTTTAATTTTTCTATTGAAACATAATTGATTATACATATTTGTGGGGTAGAGAGTTGACTATCAATACCTGTGTACAATATGTGATGATCAAATCAGAATGATTAGCATATTCATCATTACAAAATGCAGTCATTCTTTGTGTCCATTAACCAATTTCTCTCTAACCCTCACCTCTTACCATTTTCCCAACTCTAGTAACCACAGTTCTTTTCTCTCCTTCCGAAAGTTCCATGTATTATTGCGATTATTGTTTCTTCCTCTTTCTTTCTTTCTTTCCATCCTTCCTTCTTTCTTTCTTTTTTCCTTTCTTCCTATCCTTATTTATTTTTTAGCTCCCACTTATGAGTGAGTACAGGTGGTATTTCTCTTCCTGGGTCTTGTTTATTTCACTTAACATGATTTTCTCCAAGCTCATCCATGCTGCTTTGAATGGCAGAATTTCATTCTTTTTATGGCTGCATAGTATTCCACTGTGTATATATACCACATTTTCCTTATCTAGTCATCCATTGATGGACATTTAGGTTCGTTCCATATCTTGGCTAGTGTAAGTAGAGCTGCAATGAATGTGGGAGTACAGGTATCACNAACATCCACTGAAATTAAAGTGTTAAACTGAGCTGTAAAAGAATAGAGCTCCCCTTTTTCCGATATAATCCACTCATTTTCCCCATAAAGTGAATTACAATAGAATCATAATCTCTCAGAGTTGTAAATGAAGATTTCATTCCTGTTGGCATTAAAAGCATGGCCTTTATATTATTTTATGAGCAAGTATCTTCTACAGAAATCCTTAAAAAATAAGTTGAGAAGAAATGTCCTCACATAAATCCCAGTTCTTAGAATCTTTTATTATAGCCTTTCAATTGAATCAACCAAATTGAAGAAATAAACTTATTCTTTCTTCATTTTTTGCTTTGGGGTCATAACTGAGATAACAATAGTCAAAGTGTGTTTACATTTCTCTAAAGGCAACAAATAAAATCTATTATAAATAAGCAACATGTGAGAATTTTAATACCGATAAATTTATCAAGTACAGTAGAGATAATGCTCCAGCTGGTTATTATGTACTTAGCACATGAAGAAATCCATTAATAAATTAGTATACCTTGATATTTCTTTAGTGCCNGCCTGGTAACATAAGAAAAGGAGAGACGGTAGCACAATAGTTGTCTGCTGATGGAAGAACATGATACCACATATAAACTATTCTTGGCAAAAATATAGAATCTGCATCTCATGAAGCTTCTATATCTAACCTTCAATTTATAGGCGATACAGAGAAGAGAAGTATATATTATACAACACCACAGATATATAATCAGCAAAATCCAGAATGTGGTATATTCTAAGGAAAAATGACCCTGTGTCTTCAACAAATACTAAGGGAAAAGAGAGGGCAGAGAAACATGTGAATTAAGAGTTGGGACATGTAAGCAATTTTAAACTGTTAAAAAGTGAAATTACGAGACATTTGGGAAAATGTGAACACCAACTGTATATGCAATGATTTTGATGATTTATTGTTCATTTGGGGGACATAATAGTGGTACTGTGGTGATTTTTAAAATAGCCATATTCTAGAACAAACTAAAATATTTATGAGTTAAATTATATAATCACTGAGATTTCGTTAGGAGTGTGGAAAGGAAAGTGTGCAGGGGTACAGAAGTAATTGTTAAACCTGGGTGATGGGGACAGGAGAATCATTAAACTATTTTTCTCTATTTTCAATATGTTTGATATTTCTCATAGGAAAACTATTTTTTTAAATTTTTCTATTGAAACATAATTGATTATACATATTTGTGTGGTAGAGAGTTGACTATCAATACCTGTGTACAAATATGTGATGATCAAATCAGAATGATTAGCATATTCATCATTACAAAATGCAGTCATTCTTTGTGTCCATTAACCAATTTCTCTCTAACCCTCACCTCTTCCCATTTTCCCACCTCTAGTAACCACAGTTCTTTTTTCTCTCCTTCCGAAAGTTCCATGTATTATTGCGATTATTGTTTCTTCCTCTTTCTTTCNCACATCCTCACCAGCATTTGTTATTCTCTACCTTTTTGTTGATAGCCAGTCTAACTGGGGTGCGATGATATCTCAATGTGGTTTTGATATGCATATCCCTGACACCTAGTGATGTTGAGCATTTTTTTGTTTACCTGTTGACCATTTGTATGTCTTCCTTTGAGATATATCTATTCAAGTCCTTGTCCATTTTTGAATTGGATTATTTGTTTTACTATTAAGTTGTTTGAGTTCCTTGTATATTCTAGGTATTAATCTCTTTTTGGATGCATAGTTTGCAAATATTTTCTCTCATTCTGTAGGTTGTCTTTTCAATCTGTTGATAATTTCCTTTGCTGTGCAAAAGCTTATTAGTTAGAAATAATCCCATCTGTTTGTTTGTTCATTTGTTGCCTGTGCTTTTGAGGTCTTATTCATAAAGTGTTTGCCTGGTCCTATATCCTGAAGTGTTCCCTTTATGTTGTCGTCTACAAGTTTTGTAGTTTCAGGTCTTATATTTTAGTCTTTAATCCATTTTGAATTTATTTTTGAATATGGCTAGAGGTTCATGTCTAGATTTGTTTTTCTGCATATGGATATCCAGTTTTCCCAGCACCAGTTATTGAAGAGACTGTCCTTTCCCCAGTGTATGTTCTTGGTGCCTTCATTAAAGATCAGTTGGCTGTAAGTTTGTGGATTGTTTTCTAGGATCTCTATTCTGTTCCATTGTTCCATGTGTCTGTTTTTATGCCAGTACCATTCTATTCTGGTTACTATAGCTTTGTAGTATATTTTGAAGTCAGATAGTGTGATGCCTCTGGCATTTTTTTGTTTGTTTGTTTTTTTCCTTCTGCTCAGGATTGCTTTGGCTGTTCAGGGTCTTTTGTTTTTCCTTATGAAAGATATAATTATTTTTTCTATTTCTGTAAAGAGTGTCATTTGTGCTTTGATGGGCATTGCATTTAATCTATAGATCTCTTTGGGAAGTGTGAACATTTTTACAAT
>NW_007737022.1:57312-57624 GCF_000696425.1 Galeopterus variegatus
CTTTGATGGGCATTGCATTTAATCTATAGATCTCTTTGGGAAGTGTGAACATTTTTACAATGTTAATTCTCATAATCCATGAACATGGGATGTCTTTTCATCATTTTGTGTCTTCTTTAATTTCTTTCAGCAGTGATTTGTAGTTCCCATTGTAGAGATTTTTCACCCCCTTGGTTAAATCTATTCTTAGGTATTTTATTATTTCAGTAGCTATTATAAACGGGCTTGCTTTCTTGATTTCTTTTTCTCCTAGTTAGAATATAAAAGCATTACTGAGTTTTGTAAATTGATTTTGTATGCTGCAACTTTACT
>NW_007737023.1:0-762 GCF_000696425.1 Galeopterus variegatus
TTCTACGAAGTAGTGTTCCTTGTTCTGCTCCAGTCAGCACATTTTATATCCCTTCAAATAGCTCCTTTTTGTATTGCTTCTAATAAATCCTTAATTTGTGTTTAAATGCTTTAAAAGGTGCAATCACTCATTTATTGAACCAGCCTTTGTGCCAGACCTGTATTAAATGCTGAGGATGCAAAAATCTGGAGACAACTGAAATGGGTTGAACACCTTCCAGGTTCTGGTTTGGGAGCTGTAGGAGTGTACTGCAGTCAGAGTTGTATAGCTCCTCAGGATCTTCCCTCTAGGAAATTGCCTTCACCCATTCCAAGTGATTGGATGGAGCTGCTCCTGTCCCCATCCCACCTCCTCATATTCTGCACTGTCTATCAGACTACGGGAATGGAAATAAGGTTCAAACCCACCCAACCAGACTTTCTGAGACATCCTTTTCAGAACTAAGTACTGATTTCTCACCATCTTTGGGATTGGTTGTGAGCTGAAAGTTCGTTGTAACCTGGAAATATTTCTTATCCTTCACCTTGAACACAGTGTCTATGCACACAAAGGGTGGCTCCGGGGACCGGCAGCTTGATCATCCCCTTGTCAGAAATGCAGACGTTCGGTCCTCTCCTCAGATCTAACTGTTGTTGGCTGCATCTAAACACGGTCTCCAGCAAATGTGTGGACAAATTGAAGTATGAGAAGCACTGATCTCTGGAGATCCAGAAACAAAAACCAAACCACAACAAACGTAAAACCAAAACGAATGAACAAACA
>NW_007737023.1:2116-4234 GCF_000696425.1 Galeopterus variegatus
TGAGTTTTTCTAAAAGATCATATCTACTTGAAGGCTCACCTTCTCTCAGTAAAGGACTGAAAAAAATAACATTTCAGAAGAGAAACTAAGGTTTGAACAAGGTTAATTTGGTTCAATGTTGCTTTAAGTGATTTATTATTGTCCGAAATTTATTTTATTGAATTTCTTTAAAAAGAAATTCACTAGGGATTTCAGACACAAAAAATCTCTTCAGTTTGCCCCACACATGTGATTTGGATTTTTCTTTTTTTTTTTTTTTTGTAATGAATGACTGAACTAACTAGGGAAGATCTCAGTTCATCTTATTTCAGCATGTATTTTTCAAAACTAACATATCCCCCTCCTCCACCAATTGAGGATTCAGTATAAATTGGTAGTTGAATGGCTACTTACAAGTGTACTAATTTCTTATGTCCAAATGTCATACCAACTCAGCCCTCTTTGTCACAGCCTTGGTTGGCCTGTTCCCAATGCAAGGACAAGGACAAAACTAGATGTCTGCAAATCTCACTTAGACCTGCATGGATCTGCTTGTGGATACACTTCCTGAGTGAGTAGTCAGGATCTGGTGAATTTTCTTGCTGATCTGAGATTCTTTCTTCAACCAGTTGCATTCACCTTAACCATCTACAAAGCCCCTGCATTGCCATGTCTTAAATTACTCTTTCAGTCTCTCTCAGCTTTAAGCTCCTTGTGGTAGTCTTCATTGCTGTCCAGTCCCTCTTTGGATTCTCTCTTTCCTGAGTGTCCAGGACACCACTCTCTCTTTCTATTCTTTCTCCCCTCCTCTCTGGCTTCAGTTTCCCTTAATGACACCTCATCATTGTGATGTTCTTCCTCTAGAACTCTTGCAGGAACTCTGTTTCTCTTCTCCGCATTTCTTTCCAACTCTTTTCTTTTCTCCTTCCTTTCTTTTCCACTTCCTCATTTCCCTTCTGTGCACTCCTCACAGTTTCTCTTTAATATTCTTCATCTGGTAGGTTTGCCAAATAAAGGACACCCAGATAAATGGGAATTGCAGACAAAGACAAATACATTTCTAATATATGTATGTCCCAAATGTGTCATGGAACGTATATATACCAGGAAAAACAAAATTTATCTGACATTCACATTTGCTGGGCTGGATCACAGACCCCTCTGCCCTGACTCGTGCAAGGTTGTGAGTCAGGTAGTTGAAAACAGATTCTGGTAGCTGATAGCAGGGTAGACATGCTTTATTCTGACATGAGCTCTGCCAGCCAGAGGTTCAGAGCTGTCATCTTTTATACCAAAAGGACGCAATAGTGGCAACAACCCAAGGAGTATATGGACACGTATGCACTTACACTGCTCTTATATAACTTGTTTACAACAGATGTGCTGCATCATATCCAGCTGAATATGAGGTGAGGGACCCTGACTATACCGACTCCATTTTCCTCACAACATTTAACTGGGTGCCCAGTGTTTTCATTTGCTTAATGTGGCAACCTTATTATCTATGCATGAATTGGTCCCCTTCCATAGCATCAGAGAACCCCTGGACATTATGGCAATGAAATCTGTCTTTCCAGCCTGGAGTCTTCAACTTGGCAGCTTCCCCAAGATAGGCTGAGTATCCCAAATATGATCTATTGTCTTCTTTCCAAGCTATGACTCTTCTTCTGCTCTATTTTTATTAACATACTACCTTTCACCTAGTTTCCCAAATGAAAAACATCCTTTTGTTCTCTGCATGACCCTATCGTTCACACTGCATGTTCAACAGCTCTTGATTAAGGCTGCCTTTTGTGTCTTCCACATCTTCACCATCCCCACTGCCACTGCCTTACTGACGGTTCTCATAACTCGCTTCCTGGAATGTAGCATCACCTCTTCACTGGTCTCTTTCTCACTAGTCCCTCCCTCACCAACATGTAGCATTGAAGCCCTGCCCTTCAATCTTTCACTCACCATCTACCCCGGGAGCCTGGACACTCTTAACTCATGGTGTGAAAGTGGAAGGATCTTGCATGACAAAAAGCTCACCCACTAAGACTCTATCCATCTCTCTAAGACTATTTCTTTTTTTTTTTTCTTTTTTGTCTTTTTCCGTGTCCGGCAATGGATCACAACCCTCAGTGTTGCCCCCGTACC
>NW_007737023.1:4846-6803 GCF_000696425.1 Galeopterus variegatus
GGAGCGCCGCCGCGCTTCCCAAGCGGCGCACTATCCAGTGCGCCACCGGGCTGGCCCTCTAAGACTATTTCTTGCTACTCACGGAGCGCCGCCGCACTTCCCAAGCGGCGCACTATCCAGTGCGCCACCGGGCCGGCCCTCTAAGACTATTTCTTGCTACTCACACTTGAGGCACAGCAAACTATCTTGAGCTGCCCCAAACACAATGTTCTTTTACATGTTTTTATCTTTTTTCCACAGCTTTGCCTTGTACCTGGATTGTCCAACCCAGTTTATTCCAGGCAAACACATCCTAGTTCTTCAATCTTACTACTTTTAGATGTTTGCCATATAGTGAATGGTCTTCCTATATTTGGAGAAATCTTTTTAGCACAAGTTCTGTCTCAACAATGTAGATACCAGGGCTCACTGTTCTAGACTTCTTTGCAAGTAAGTTTCCTGCATATGATTTAGGCTGTTATGTGAGACTTAGATTTAGTAAAAGAAAATGGTAAGAAGTAGCCATTTAGTGTAAAACCTTCTATCTGTTTGAGATATTATGCATTTTGAAGTCTTTCTTTCTTTGTTTCTTTCTTTTTTTTAATACATCTTAGCCTAAACTAACTATACACTAACTTTTTTTTTACACTCCCTCCATATCTCATTCTTCAAGATTGGTTTGCTCTTCCATAAAATAGAACTTAGAATATTTCATCATTCTCAATAAACCACCAGGTCAAAGACACCAACATAATCACAGTCAAAGTTGCAGTACTACAGTAGTCTTTTAGTAGATGTCACCATGCCTCAAGATTTTGTTTGTATAATTGGGTTAGCAATAGCACAATCTCATAAATTTATTGTGATTAATAAATTGCTTAATACGCGCAAATCAATTAGAATAGTACCTTGAGTTTAGAAAGCCATAAATAAAATTTAGCTTTTACCAAATAGACATTTGGCTTGCCTTTCTTTCATATTGTATCCCACATGACACTCCTCCTTGCTCACAAATCCTTAGCCACACTAGCTTCATATTGATTAACAAATACATCAAAAATATTTGGCAATTTCTCGCTTGCTATACTTATCCTTGGGAACCCTGGCCCTTCAGCCTCTCTTATAGCTGTCACTTATCTATCAGGAATGGGCTTAAATACCCTCTTGTCAGGTGGGATTTCCCTGGTAATCACATATACTAGGGACTCCACCATCCCTGTCACATTTATTTCTTTTATATCAAATCTAAATATGAAACTTTCATTTTTGTTTTAAATCACGTTTTTATTTTTTATTCCTATCTTTTCACAAGAGAATTTGAGCCCCTGTGAGTAGGGGCGGAGGTGTGCCAAGACAAGTTCAGTTCAGCTCCAAGATCAGCAGAGCTGATTGTTCACTTCTTAGCAACACTGTGAGCCATTTATTAAGGAAGATCATTATTTAAAATTATATCATATAAATTTAAAATTAAGTGAGCTACATAAAGAGAAATGTAATAAATATTCAGAATGCATCTCTTCCTAATTATTTTACTATTGTCTGTGCTCTTGTAACTGTGAATGTGATGATATCTACCTGATGAAAGTGCTGTACAATGGCGTGTACTGCACAGCCTCTTTCCAAAATCATGCTCAGTAAGGTCATGCCAGAAGTTTGAGATTGACAATGGTGGGAATATCAACACCACAGGAATCCACAAGCCCTACTATCAGGGCTTTACTTATTGTTTTGTTGTTTAACTAGAATTAGGAAAGTGGTGGAAAATGTTAATGATGAAGATTAAATTTAAAATATATCATCTTTATAACTGTTACATTGTAAAAAACACACAAAAAATGAGACAATGTTCTTCCAGTATTCAAAAATTACTAGTTTTAATCAGGGTTCTTCAGAGAGACAGAATCGATAAGATATAGCGAGAGACATAGGAAAAACGAATGATTAAGAGGATTAATTCACATGATTATGGAGACTGAGA
>NW_007737023.1:7887-12909 GCF_000696425.1 Galeopterus variegatus
TCAATAAAGTTCAGATATAAGTCATCACTGTTTTAATTTTGTCTTACTTTTTAATATAGGCAAAAATATTGTGTCAAAACTAGCCTTCTACACTCCTTTGTCAACTGCAACAATAAGTTGACTGCAGATATATGATGTTGGCAAAAATCAACAAAGCATTTTCTATGTATACTTTTTCCCCTGGAGAGCCAGTTAAACATTTATCAGCACACACCAAGCAGGGGCATCATCTGTCTTTCTCCTGCTCCGCTTAGTGTCTAGAGTAGTACTGGATACACTAGTGGAGTGTAATTAATGTTTGCTACATAAGACATGGAAATATGTGATATGAGTTGGCTGAATCAAATGCATTTTAACCAAATTTGTTTATTATCACTGCTCAAGAAACATAAAATTCAAATTACTAACTGATTTACCATTTCCAAATTTAATGTCAGGAAACTTCCAATGTCTCTATCAGAGACATTTAGAAACTTACATTCTTTGGGTAAATTAAAACAAAAAAAATCTTGTGTTCTGCCTCTAATGACACAGCAACTTTAAATTAAATTATGTATACCATGACTTAAAATTGGGTTGTCATCTCTTTTCCATAAACTTATGTGTCAAGAAGATTTTTATGTTTACCTAGTGGCCAATAACATGTTTATCATTTATATTGAAAAATGTCATCTTTTTTTCCAAATTGAAAACTACATAAATATCAATTTTGTTCTTCCAAATTGTATGTGGTTCTTTTCCCTCTATTCTAAGATGTCTACTTTCTACCTAGGTGAATATATTAGTGTCAAGAACTGCGAAGGGTCTGTAATGTTACCTAACTCGCAAGTTCAAAAGACAAGTAATCTTGCTGCAATTTCACAGATGCTGGTAGAAGACACGAAATTCATGGGTCACAGATGAAGAACAGCATATTATTCAGAGCAATAGAACTTGGCAGAGTATCGGCATTGCTTGTGATCTCCTTGAACCTCAATTCCCACAGATCAAACCTACACACACAGAAGGCTGCATTATAGGAGTAAAACCCTGAATTTGGGGAACTTGTGTCTTTTATCATGAGCAGAAAGTATTCCTGCATTTTGCTTCTGAGGGAGACACTATCTTTATTATACTGGTTATTATGTGTGCCTACTCTTTACTCTAGAGAGAGATACTTTCTCTGTCTTCTAAAACTGTTTACTATGCAAACATCCTTGAAAAGATAATCCAGAACTAAGAGGTCTCATTATCTTGTTCTCAAAGATACAGCATGCAAGAAACCAATGGAGATTTGTATCCCAGCAACACTTGAGATTCCAAATGATAGAAATATAACTTAAAAAGTTCAAGCAAAAATGGAACTTACTGGCTTATACAACAGAACTATGGGGGTGATTCTGGATGCAGACCTGGCTTGATCAAGGAAATCACATGATAATCTTAGTGTCTTTCTCTTTTTCTCTACTTCATTCTCTCTCTCCATATCTGAATTCTCCTAATTTGTGTGCTATTAATTTGTGTGCATTGTGACTTATTCTAGTCTAAATCAGATCAATTTCCACTTTGTAGCCAAAGAGAGACATATATAAATCTATGTCATTCTGGGTAATGATCTCAGAAAGTGGGTTTCTTTTTCCAGTGTCTCTGTATTAGTCTCCCATATATGGCCATACTTATGGTATGTGCCCAGTGTCTGAGCCAAAATGTAGCCATGAGATACATTATTATGGTTGACCAGGCCTAGATCATGCCATTATCTTTGTCTCCTGGGGAAGGTTCTAATTCAATAAAAGAAAAACGTATAAGAAAACATTCCACTTGCCACATAGTTCATTCGTAGTCCACTACAGAGGGAGTCTCTTCTCACTGATGCTCAGCAGTTTGTTAAGAGCTACTATAAGAAGGCATAACATGTTTTAAGAATGAACATGACCATAGCTTGAGTCAGTTTCCTCCATAATCCAAAATAAGGCAGTGTTTTAAATAAGGTTGACTTCATAGATCTGCTGTATCACCATTTCTTTTCTTAGTGGTTTTAAAGTCTTGCTATTACATATTCTTGCTTTTAATTTTTTTAAAATGCTTTTCATTCCTAGCTTTTGGGAATGTTTAAATATTTTCAATGCCTTTGCTACTTCCATAGGTATTTGGTTAGCTAGAGCTGGCTGTGAGCATGAGTCTGGAACAACTTTCTACCAAGTGACTTTGTGATTTTAGATACTAAATCCTAAGGTTTATTTTTATTTTTTTGGCTATGATCTATGGATTTACTTGTCTTATTTCTCTTCATCACTGTCTCTCTCACCGTTTCTCTCAAAAACACACTGAGACATATTTACAAACATACAAACGCACACATATACTCACGCATACCCCCTTGCACATACTAAACACAGACCTTACTTCACCTTCAGAGAAGCTACTTACTATTTCAACTGATGACCTCTCTTATTAATCTATTGGTATAAGATCACCCTTGCCATCCATGTTCTTTATTACATTCACTATGTGTTCCAATTATTTCATTTATGTCTATTAATAATTAGTATAAGAATTCATTCCACAATTAATATAAAATCTATTTTGTTGGATTATCTCACATATCAATAGTTATACATATACATATAGTGGACTATGCAGAGATCTACTCAATAGGAATATCACACATTAAATACTATTTACACTGAGATCAATTGTTAGAGATTACAGAAGAGATCAACTGGCCATGTAGATGTTCAAATTGTGCTAATTTCCTCCCACTTTTGGGTTTAAGCTAGTGAAAATCCTTGACAAATTAAATACAGATGTCCTGCGCTGACTGTTAATATTAGATTCCATCATCACTTTATGCTTGGTCCACCTAATCCAACCTATTCCTCTTCCAGTGGTTGTCTAAATTTAGAGTTAGTCTAAGTTTAGGATTTTGTTTCTTTCTTCTTCTAAACCAAATGGTCACTGAACAAACAAAGGCTCTGTTGATTCTTTAAAATATTGTCCCAATTAAATAGTATTTATATTTAAAATTTGCTATTTTCTTACTGTTGGATTAACATGATTTATAGCATATACCTTTTATTTTTTAAAACTTCTAACTTCAAAACCTTTAAAATGTTTGCTTCTTTTAATATTAATTTTTGCATCTACAGGCAATCACGAACAGTTTGCATGAAGAAGAACGTACCCATGGAGTCAAGAGGCAGATAAATGTGCCTGATGCTTCTAAAAAAACTATTAATTTCCAATAATGTCTTCTTTATCTATTTTTCATTATTCAGTAGGATAAAATGATAAACACGTAGATCTTTTTTAACCAGTTTGGTACTGTCACACACACACACACACACACACACACACACACACACACACACACACACACACGCGGGACTGGAATCTTGAATCAACCAAGTATTGGAAATCTATTTTCTAACCAAGACCCCATCTCAAAATGTTCACACATTTAACAGAGTAGGTTCCATATTGCATGCCATTCCAAAAATTGCTTAGAAAAATGATATTTGACATTATTTTTTGCAATTGTAAAAGATAAATTAGTCTGGGAATAGAAAAAAAATCTAAAGGCAAATGTCCATAAAAAATTTTTTAAAAAATTTTAAAATTGAAACATAGTTGACTGTACATATCTATGAATTGCTTAGAAAAATGATATTTGACATTATTTTTTGCAATTGTAAAAGATAAATTAGTCTTGGAATAGAAAAAAAATCTAAAGGCAAATGTCCATAAAAAATATTTTTAAAAATTTTAAAATTGAAACATAGTTGACTGTACATATCTATGGGGTACAGAATTTGATATCAACACCTATGTGCAATATGTGATGCTCAAATCAGGATAGTTAGTGTATTCAACAGAGTGAGTCCCTTCCTCTTCAGTAAGTCTTGCCCCTGCCAGTACCTGGAAAACTACCTCAGGCTTCTCCTACCCTATCTGTAAAATAGTGGTGGTGGTGGAGAGCCACACCCTCCCGTATTGTGAGATTTAGACATGACAGATATAAAGTATGTGGCTTGGAATATGCTCACATGCTTTACACAGTAAATAAACAATGTATGTGTAATTACTTGGTTAATTACCTGCTCCCCATATAGGATGTGATTTACCCAGTGGCCAGTCCACATGCATCCAGCTCACGTTGTATTTCTAACACCTGGCACGGCCCAAATATCTTGGGGTTCAGCACATATTGTTGAATTTGTTGTTTAAGAACACTGGAGTAAAATTACAGATATTTCAAAGGCATGTTAAAAACCTCACAGAAAACATTAAAGCTTAAATTTTTCACACAAATACACACAAAAATGCATAACATATTTGTAAAATTGGTTAGTTTCTAAACCATCCAGTTAATCACAGGCACTATTCTCTGAATAATATTTATTCCTCCTTCTATTTGCTAGCTTGGCACTGAAAGGATGCTAGAACTAAGTAACTGGTTAGATTAAAGACAAGAAAAAAAGACAATCTGACTATACTGGATTTTTTATATGTCCTTTGAAAATGAATGACTCTTTTATTATTTATACTAAATTTTGGTGGTTTTCCAATTTGCTCTACAATTTTCTCTTTTCTAGTTAAAAACAGGTGCAGATTGCAAGTTAAAAAATATTTTATCCAGGTGGATTGCTTTTCCTGTGCTAATTAGAACCTTTTTCTCCCACATTTTTAATATTCTAATGGTTAAAAAAAATGTATATAGGAAAGCCCTCAGTTATATGTGTGGTGGTTTCTGAGGAAAAGTATTACATGAATTGTAATACTTGGCTCAGAATTGTCAACTAAAAATCAGACCAAGAGAAAGTTTTCCTGTATTAATAATTTTTTCTCAGTTGGATTTAATTTCTGTAATGGTCACAAATACAATGGCTTTCATTTATTTGGAAGGTTCCCTCCTTTTCGCCTTCCCCTTCTGCATCTCCTCCTTTCCCCCCTCCTCCTTCTCTTTCCGTAGGATGCTTTCTTGGACCCATAACAGCTCTTTTCCAGGGTGCTTTACCTTATCGGTCCCGCCTCAGCGTGCCT
>NW_007737023.1:13648-15750 GCF_000696425.1 Galeopterus variegatus
TGGTATGTAGAACTCAGGCTTTTCCAATACATGTGAGTTCCTGGAGTTTATGGTTGTTAAAATGCTCCTTTCACTCAAACAGCTTCTCCCTTGAACATGACGTTGGTTGGCTGAGATGCCCAGTTGCAATCTCACAGTGAAATGATCTATGGTTTCTTTTGCCTTCATCCTTGGGGTTTTCTTTCCTGCCTTTCAGTGTCATACCCTGGAAGCTCTGTCAGTGGATCCCACATGGGAAACGTGCATCACTTCAGTCCTGCTGGATCACAGACCATTCTGCCCTGTCCTGTGCAGGTTGCAAGTCAGGTAGTTGAAAAAATGTTCTGGTGGCCGATAATAAGATAGACATGCTTTCTTCTGACGTGAGCTCTGCCAGCCAGTGGTTCAGTGCTTTTGTTGCCTTTTTTATCGAAAGTACACAACAGGGGCAACGAGCCAAGGAGTATATGGGCACGTATGCACAGTTATGCTACTCTTACATAACTTGTTTACAACAGATGTGCTGAATCATACCCAGCCAGATATGAGGCAAGGCTGGCCTGACTATACTGACTCCATTTTCCTCATACCCCATCCCTTTGGGGTCCCTCATTTTACAATCCCTCACCTTACACGATCTTCTGCAATGTTCCCTTAGCGAGGATGGCTGACCTTTGAATCCATTGGCCACAGCATCAATATAGGCTGCAGCCACATGCCACCAAAACACAGGTGCTTCTTCCCAGTACAGCTAACACCCCCCCCCCCCNCATTCCCACTGCCTGGGGATGATATAGCACATGTAAGTACCACTGAATGGACAACTGAGAAACCCACTTCTGTACTTCATGTCCAGTAAAGTGGGTTCCATTGTCACTCTCTATGACCAGGGAGCAACTGTACATGGCTGTAAGCCTATTCATCACCTTAATAGTGCTTACCTGGTCTGGGGCCTTACAAGGTCATACAAATATAAGACCAGTAGTCATATCAATGGCTGTGAAGATATACTGGAAATTCTCTGATGTGGGAAGCATCCCTACAAAATCCACTTGCCATCAAGTTAAGGGCACCTTTCCTCGAGTTGTCTGCCCATTGGTATGTGGCACCCATTGGGGATGTGGGCTCTTATGAGTGCATACTGGACAAACATGACATGTGTTTACTACATCTTCCCATTTAATAGGCAGGTTCCATTTTTTATTTTTGAACCATCAACCACATGGTCTTGCAACCAGCATGCTGCATTCATCTGTGTAACCACTGGGTCACATCAGCAGCTGGGGCTCTCTCCAGCCATCTTACCTTAGCTAGTGCATCAGCTTCATCATTGCCTGGACTGTCTAAGGACAAATGTCCAGTGACATGGAAAAGAGTTACTTCCTTTTCATGTCCTAATTCCCACGACTCTGGCCACATGGCTTGTCCCCCCGGGGGTCAGCAGCCTACCGTCCACCGTTGATATTTCCAAGCAAATATCCAAAGGGTAAGACCCTTATATAGGGCCCACTAATGTTGTTCCAAATGACCTAGGAGCATTAGAGCCACCTTCGTTAAATCTGCAAGAGAATCAGAGGTTAATAAGACATCATCTATATAAAGAAACATTGTAACCATGCTGGGCCAAGTCCACTTGGCTAGGTCCTCAGCCACTAAACCATGGCAGATGGTTGGGCTATGCAGGTAACCTTGGGGCAACACTTGAAAAGTACATTGCCTTCCTTCCCAGGTGAAGGCAAATTGATCTTGGCTATCAGCCGAGATTGGGATGAAGAAGGAAGCATTTGCAAGGTCCAGTACATAATGATAAGTTCCTAGCTGAGTTGTCAGCTGATCTGTCAAGTCATGAATGAAAGGCACAGTCACATACAAAGGAGGCATTATTTTGTTCAGTTCCCGATAGTCCACAGTCATCCTGCAGGTATCATCAGGCTTTTTGACTGGCCATACCAGGGTGTTATAGGGGCTATCTGTGGGATGAATGATGCTGACATTTTCTAATTCCAATATACTGGCACCGATCTCTGCATGTCCTCCTGGTGGGCAATACTGTTTCGCATTGACCGCACATCTTGGCTTGAGTAATACCTGTGGGTCATGTTTAGCATGTCCCAGCAACACAG
>NW_007737023.1:16095-28318 GCF_000696425.1 Galeopterus variegatus
TCCCCCCTCCTCCTTCTCTCTCCGTAGGATGCTTTCTTGGACACATAACAGCTCTTTTCCAGGGTGCTTTACCTTATCGGTCCTGCCTCAGCGTGCCTGTCAGGTACCAGGCTGTGATTTGTAGCACCGTTTAAGAAATAGGGAAACTGAGTTATCAATGGTTTTATTGGTAGAAATGCTCTGGTGTTCAGACTGTCCAGCCCAAGGCAGATTAAGAGGATATCCATGTGACAATGCAGTTAGGTTTCAGGTGATGAAATAAAGCCACCATTTCACTACTATATAAAGTATAGTGAGTACATTAACTGAAAGTCTTCCAAAGTTGAAATCTTCGTGTCACAAAGTCCCAGGTGCCAGAAATGGACATGACTTTTTCCTTTCCTTCCCCTTAAATTAGTGACAGGACAAGGAATAACCAAAGAAGCTACCAGGACACCTGCCCAGACTAACTTTCTTAACTTCATCTATTTCATGCTAGATCCTTCCAAGAACCAGCTGGGAATTATTCCGAATGCCCTTAAGGAAAATTGGATTCTTCTCAGAGACTCTAGTTAGCTTTTGTTATTAATTCTCCTCTTCTTCGCGGGCCATAGAGCCCGAGTTTTTAGCTAAGTACATGGCTGGCTGGATGCAAACTCGATTCCAAATCCCACTTGCAGCAGCAAGATGCCATGTGCCCACATTCTGGGCAATGGCTAAGTGGAAATGACTTGACTCGGTGTCCTAAGAAGCAGGCCAGAGAGCCCCTTGTCCCTTCTTCCTAACTGCCAGCTAGAAAAAGGATGTTCAAGAAGCATCTTGGACCTTGAGGAAAAAGCACATATTGAGGATGGCGAGGAATAAACAACCCCGGGCCTGTGGAACCCTGACTTGTCCTCATGTCACTATCTTCTCCTTCACCCTGCCCCCCCCTTTTCCCATGGTATGTAGAACTCAGGCTTTTCCAATACATGTGAGTTCCTGGAGTTTATGGTTGTTAAAATGCTCCTTTCACTCAAACAG
Organism: Galeopterus variegatus; assembly: GCF_000696425.1. Classification (NCBI taxonomy): domain Eukaryota; kingdom Metazoa; phylum Chordata; class Mammalia; order Dermoptera; family Cynocephalidae; genus Galeopterus; species Galeopterus variegatus. The sequence goes on from NW_007737023.1 coordinate 17,098, forward strand.
CTTCTCCCTTGAACATGACGTTGGTTGGCTGAGATGCCCAGTTGCAATCTCACAGTGAAATGATCTATGGTTTCTTTTGCCTTCATCCTTGGGGTTTTCTTTCCTGCCTTTCAGTGTCATACCCTGGAAGCTCTGTCAGTGAATCCCACATGGGAAACGTGCATCACTTCAGTCCTGCTGGATCACAGACCATTCTGCCCTGTCCTGTGCAGGTTGCAAGTCAGGTAGTTGAAAAAATGTTCTGGTGGCCGATAATAAGATAGACATGCTTTCTTCTGACGTGAGCTCTGCCAGCCAGTGGTTCAGTGCTTTTGTTGCCTTTTTTATCGAAAGTACACAACAGGGGCAACGAGCCAAGGAGTATATGGGCACGTATGCACAGTTATGCTACTCTTACATAACTTGTTTACAACAGATGTGCTGAATCATACCCAGCCAGATATGAGGCAAGGCTGGCCTGACTATACTGACTCCATTTTCCTCATACCCCATCCCTTTGGGGTCCCTCATTTTACAATCCCTCACCTTACACGATCTTCTGCAATGTTCCCTTAGCGAGGATGGCTGACCTTTGAATCCATTGGCCACAGCATCAATATAGGCTGCAGCCACATGCCACCAAAACACAGGTGCTTCTTCCCAGTACAGCTAACACCCCCCCCCCCCAGGAAGATGACATATTGGTCCACCATTCCTGGAGGTGATCTTCAGTCATTTTGGGACACCATGAATTTCACTGGTGAATTGCTGCAAAGCCTGAGCAACATAATTATGATAGTCAGGGATATACACACAACATTCTGTTCAGGCCAGGTCCAGTTAGCAGTTGTCATTGGGATGATCTCCATGGGAATCCTGCAGCCACACTGGTAGACTTAGTGCATACGTTTGTGCCCAGTTGACTATGGTGTCAGCAGCCACAAGATGATGGGCGAAAAGACAAATAAGCTATTGGCACCAATAGAGGGAGTTCTCATCCCTCTGGCAGAATACATGCCAGCTTATTATCCTGGAAAGAACGTTTGCAGGAACAGGTGCTGTGGCTCTATGCAATAGAGCCTCCACTGGAGAGGGCCTGCCTTTGCAGGTTCTCTCATTTAAGATCCTGACTGTCAGCCATAACCACAATGTCCACCCCTTCGGGGATGGGGGTTGGGCAAATAGCCTTAGTCTCTTTTTAAAAGACCATTTTACTGTTCAATCATTCCCACTGCCTGGGGATGATATAGCACATGTAAGTACCACTGAATGGACAACTGAGAAGCCCACTTCTGTACTTCATGTCCAGTAAAGTGGGTTCCATTGTCACTCTCTATGACCAGGGAGCAACTGTACATGGCTGTAAGCCTATTCATCACCTTAATAGTGCTTACCTGGTCTGGGGCCTTACAAGGTCANAGACTTTACTTGTCTGTATTTGCAGCCGGAATTCTGCAACTGTTTTTGGCAGGTATCACCTTTAAACTGCATCTATACCCAAGATATATTCAGCTAGGGGGGATACATACACAGTATATATATGAGGGGGCAATCACCCTATGCCCAGCAGCACAGACAAAGCTTTGGCTTTAATAGAATGTCCTCCATAGCCATCAACATTCACTCTGGCCTCCAGAAACTTATGTGGGTTGCCATGTATCAGGCTACATTTTGCACCAGTGTCCACCAATGCTAGCACATGTTGCACATTTGTCTCTGACCAATGTATTGCCAGTTCAACATGAGGCTTCCAGTCCTCATCTGCCCCCAAAAGGCGAGCACCTCAGCTTGCTCCCTAGCCAAAAGACAACACTTCCATCCGCTTCTGTGGAAGTAGCCATGAAATCGTTCAGATTCACTGGGCATAGTTTATCATTTATCTCTTTTGGAAGTTTGGTATTAGGCCATTCAAGGTGAAATGGTTGCCACAAGGTGAACAAGATGGTGTTTGGCTTCTGGTCAGTGTTCTCTCTGTCAACCCCTGCTGTAAGCAAGTCAAACCGCATGTGCATATAGCTAGTTTTATTTGGTCCTTTCAGGGCACTATTCTGAGTATTTGGGGGGGACTTGGTCTTCACCACCTTTTGGACCCCCTTTGCTTGCCTCCTTCCTTCTGCCTTGCCGCCTCCCCTCTGCCTTGCCCAGCCTGGCCATCGTGGTCATTACTTCATGTATATGATGACCAACGTATGGGGCCAGTATGGTCATCCGTGACCTAAAGAACATTGATGGAGCATTTTGTAGCACTACTTCTCTCATGCTGCCTGTAAAAAATTCATCATCTGGGCCATGGGTGTTAACATTAAACATGGACTGCTGCATCCCCAGCTCCTGAATTATTTGAACCCACTTGGCATATGTTTGCCATCTACTGACAGTTTTCAGCAGTTCTCTGGCATTCATCCAGATGGTCCAGATGGCCACATTCACCCATTCCGTCAAGGAGTGGTTATCCTGTCTCAGTGTGTATCTGTGGCTATTCTGTAGCCACTGCCTTAGGGACAGGTGCATGGTGATAAAGGCTGAATTTTCCATCTCATCACCAGGGATATCCACTGCTAGGTCCCACAACCACAAAAGCCAAGCAACTAGGGGTTTGCCCTGTTTCTGCCAAAACTATTTCCCCAAGTCAACCAACTCAGCTTGAGTGTAGAGGACATAAGTAGTAAATTGGGTCAGTTGTGGGCTGCTTACCAGTTGTCTGCCCAGTCTCATGGGCTGTTCATGCTTCAGTTTCTGATGCACAACAGGTTGTGCCAGGGGAGCACAGTCTCCCCCATCTCACCACTGGGTTTGCCACTGTCCCCCTTGTCAGAATCAAGAGTGACCTTTTGCCGTACTTCAGCCTCCAGGACAAGTACCCGTGCTTCCAACCTGTCTGCTTTCTGATGCAAGCCTAGAAGCCGTGCTGCTTCATGGAGTGCCTGGTCCATGTTGACTTGTAGTACAGTGAGCAACAGCCAGACCCTGGTCAACAGGAAAGTGGCCGCCGGGTACCACACACTACAGGTTCCCTGATCTGCTCGGAATCCTGCTGCCGATTACACCAATCGTCGAGCTGGATTACAGACCTTTCTGCCCCATCCTGTGCTGGTCATGAGTCAGGTAGTTGAAAAAATGTTCTGGTGGCCAATAACATGATAGACACGCTTTATTATGATGTGAGTTTTGCTGGCCAGGGGTTCAGAGCCCCTGCCTTTTTACTGAAAGTACACAACAATGTCAGCAAGCCGAGGAGTGCATGGGTGTGCATGCACGGTTACAGCAGTCTTACATGGCTTGTTTGCACCTGCCTTTTTACTGAAAGTACACAACAATGTCAACAAGCCGAGGAGTGCATGGGTGTGCATGCACGGTTACAGCAGTCTTACATGGCTTGTTTGCAATGGATGTGCTGAGTTATACCCCGTCGGATATGAGGCAAGGGGGCCTGACCGTGCTGACTCCATTTTCCTCACACCATCTTGTATGTGCATTCTGAAGTAACAGAACAAGGGTGGGCTTCACAAGGGCTCATAATTAGATATTATGTAAGTGAATATGCAAGTTAATGTCTTCAAAAATTACAGAATCTATATTCTGAAAGACATAATGCATGTTGATCAGTATATCTCTCAAATGGCTGCTGGCCTTGCCAGCACTACTTTCTCTTTCTCTGTAAACAACTCACAGAGTACATGAGCCAACCCATGGCTGGTCAAGGTGCAACCATCTGATCTACGATGTACTAACCAGAATTCTCAAGGTGAATTTTAAAGCAGGAATTGGGGAAGAGTTGGTGGCTTTCCAGTGGCAGAAGTTAGGAGAGAGGCTTGGTTCTCTCATCAACCCAGGGCCCAGCATGTGGGAGGGATCAGTCTGCAGTGAGACAATATTGAACTGATTACCAGGGATGAGAGGTAGAGTGGCCTGGTAGTATTTGTGTGCCTGAACCCAGTTGTCCTTGCATGTCTGTCCTTCCTAGGTTCATTTTGTTTACCTTACTTTAAGTCCCTAAGATTCTTCAGTTAGCTTGGTTGCTTTCATTACTTGCCACCAGTAGGGTCCTTTCTAAGCACATAAGTAAAGTTGAACATCAATGGAAAGAAGCCACTTGTACCTCATTTGAGTTAAATCCTTAGGGAAAAGCAACAGACCCTCTGACTTGGATAAAGAGAGATTTTAGTATGAAAACTAGCTCTTTTTTGAGGTTCGGGGGTCTCAAGCTAAAGTGAGTTATCTAATACCTGGCTCTGATTTCTCCTAGATATGTTATCATTTAGAAATGGCATAACTCAAAAAGAAACAAAAAATGAAAACACACAAAAAATGAGATCAAGGCAGTGGATACAAAGAAGGACAGTGACTTTGGCTGAACCACCAATCGGGTGTGGCATCTGTGATGGTCACCGTCCCACTACCTCCCTTCTTGAAATTTTCTTTCTTATCTGACTTGTAAAGTGCCTCTGGGCCCTTTGAATGAGTTTTCTTTTCCAGTCTGCGTAAGGATAAGCTTTGTCAGTAGAGGACGCTGAAGAGATATTGTGGGAGAACAGAACTTTGCTGGAACTTTCTTCTTGCTCAGGTAGACTCCTTTGCCAGGCCCCTTGAGAGCTCTTCCCTCTGCCACCCCCACCCCACCCCGGACTGCTTATCTTGCATGGGTGCAGCAGGTGCAGTGTGCTCCAGCCTCCGGCCGCTCTGTGTGGTTTTTATCCAGCTCTGGATTCTGGGAGCGCTGGCATAGCTGGGAGCCCTGGACTGCACATTTTAAGCCCAGGCCCAGGTAGTGGTTCTCTCACCATCTCCTCAGTCCCACCTGCAGGCACGATGGGCTCCACAGGGAGAATGGTGGCAGAGCCCCACGTGGTGCAGTCATGGGGAGGTTCTCCAGCCCAAGCCATATAGAGATATACAGGAGGCTCGGCTGACTGGCCCCTCCACCCCTGGATCCATAGCATCTGCTGGGCACTCCCGGCTGCTGTGTGCCTGACTCCCCTTGTGCACCTGCCCACCTCTCAGCTGTCCTGACCCGAGGGGGGTGTCTCCAGTGGCTCTCTAGCAGCACCCACGCCTGCTGCTGTCTGACTCCTTCATGCCCACTGCCCAGCCTGGGCTCCCTGAGAACAGGTCACTCCCGCTGGTCCAGTGACTGTGGGCCAGCTCTGGCCCAGTCGCCTGGACACTTTCCTCCATTTAATGGGCTTGAATCACCCCTTCTTCAAGGAGGTCTGGGCCTTGTCCACATTTCCCCATCCCCAGCACTCTCCTTTATCCCTACGTACGATTTAGGATTCTCTTTCCATCTTCAAAACTAATCTCTCGTTGTCGCTTAGTAATTTTTACATCATAGGTTGGCCTGCTGCCAATATCGGAATGTAGAGGCTTATTGGGATATTGGCCCACACATGTCCACTGATTTTCTACAGGACCGCAATGGTGGAGAGCCCTCAAAGACAAACATTGTTACTATCTGGCCCTTTCCAGAAAATGCCTGGTGACCCCTGCTCTACATCGAACTTCCTGATTTAAATCGATGTGTGCTTAAATCCTCAACCAAGGAGAGTGGCAGCTACGTTTTAATTTGTTTTATATGTTGGACTTCTGAAATGTGTTATGTTTTGCTTTTTGAAGAAAGCCTTCTATAGTTAAAAAGTCTCAAAAATACTGATCTGATGTATTTATTTCATTTAACAAGTGAAAATGAGTCTGGGAAAGGCTGACATTCACTCACAATCACAAAGCTGGTATGTGGCAGAGCCAGAACTTGGTACTAAATCTATTGATTTTGGGGGACATAGTCCCACAAGGCAGAACATACTACCAACTGTTCATCCTAATGAAGCCCTCCTGGGCCAAGAGAATATGTGTGCCCTGGCCTTAGAATGACAGCACCATAAAAGACATGCTAGCCTGGAGGGAAAAAACATCATAAGAAAGGAATTTACATCAGCTTATCCAGTGTGACATACCCAGCCTTGAAAATAGCATCAGTGGGGCCAGCCCGGTGGCGCACAGGAGTGTGCACCGCTTGGGAGTGTTGCGGCGCTCCCGCCGAGGGTTCAGATCCCATGTGGAGACCGGTTCCCACTCACTGGCTGAGTGCACAGGACTGTGCACCGCTTGGGAGTGTTGCGGCACTCCCGCCGAGGGTTCAGATCCCATGTGGAGACCGGTTCCCACTCACTGGCTGAGTGCGGTGTGGGTGCAACACCGAGGGTTGCGATCCCGTTACCGGTCAGTAAAAAAGACAAAAAAGGGGGGGAAAAAAAAAGAAAGAAAATAGCATCAGTGGAAAGCGTCAGTGTTCTGCTTACACAATCATGATGTATACACATATTTTTGAAACAATACAAAAGTGATATTATGTCACTGAGAATTGTCTCACTAATACATAATTGGAAATCTAGAAATTGTTATAGATGTATACCATATAGTGCTTAGTACTGCTACAATGTACACTAACTTGATCAAATTCTAGTAATCTCCAAACAGTAAATAAAAACTCTACTAATTTAGTATAATTACTGTCAGTTTTCAATGTAAGGCATAATTACCCAAATCAGTAGAAACCCAGACCTGCACAGGTATTGCTCAGAAATGGGAGCCTCCTTCATGTTTATGGTTACCTTTGGGAACAGAATCTACAGTTCAGATATGCAGATCTCTAACAAATTGACTGAGGTACTTTGGTTGTGAAATTTTACCAGTGTATTGAAATACCTTGAAGTAGTTATTCTGTTTTTATTTCTCTTGCAATTGTGGTAATTATTATTCTGGTTTATATTAATTGTATAATCTATATATAATCTTTGCAAACATGAAAGAAGAGTAGACTCTTTTCTCACTTATGTTGAGGATTGCCCTCTATTTTCAGTGTTACTTGACATCATATAAAGTATAAAATTAGGTAACATGAATCAGAGATGCTATTTGCAACCCTGTGCCATTCCAGGCCTAATTGCTTCTGCCTTTTATTTTCTCAAATACTAGAAGGTAGATTTTATATGCTATGTCAAAGCTAGTCACGTTAAGGAAAGGGACTCAAAATATGTAAACAGGTTCAAAAGGAGAGGACTTAAATATTAATGGGGTCCACACTGGGGAGCCCTGCCCATCCCCGTCCAGTGGTCAGGATTCTTGGCCTCTGACCAGGCCTTTGCTGTCTTCACATAGGTTGCCAAGGTTTCCTAACATTGGACGTACCTTTTGAGAGACAAAGGACACATTAAGAAGCTCAATCTATCCAGTGATTCGACGATGGTTGGTTCCAACTCTTGGCTATTGCTAATAGGGCTGCAATAAACATGTGAGTGCAGGTATCCCTTTGACATGATGATTTCCATTCCTTTGGGTGTATACCCAGCAGTGGGATTGCGGCATAGTATGGCAGTTTCATCTGTAGATTGAAAAACCTCTGGGCCCGCCCGGTGGCGCACTGGAGAGTGCGCTGCTTGGGAGCACGGTGACGCTCCTGCCGAGCGTTCAGATCCCATGTGGAGACCGGTTCCCGCTCACTGGCTGAGCGTGGTGCGGACACAACACCGAGGGTTGCGATCCCGTTGCCGGTCCCCGGTACGGGCGCGACACCGAGGGTTGCGATCCCGTTACCGGTCAGTAAAAAAGACAAAAAGGAAAAAAAAAAGAAAAAAGAAAAACCTCTGTGCTGTTTTCCATAACAGCTGCACCAATTTACAGTCACACCAATAATGTAGGAGGATTCCCCGTTTTCTGCATCCTTGTCAGCATTTATTATTTTCTGTCTTTTTGATGAAAGCCAATCTAATTGGGGTGAGATGATATTTCAGTGTGGTTTTGATTTGCATTTCTTTGATGCTGAGTAGTGTTGAGCATTTTTTCATGTGTCTGTTGGTCACTTGTATATCTTCGTTTGAGAAATGCCTATTCAGCTCATTTGCCCATTTTTTAGTCAGGTTATTTGATTTTTTATTGTTAAGTTGTTTGAGTTCCTTGTATATTCTGGAAAGTGTGGTATATATACACCATGGAATTCTACTCTGCTATTAAAAAAAAGAATGAAATTCTGCCATTCACGGCAGCATGGATGAACTTAGAGAAAATTATGCTAAGTGAAATAAGCCAGGCACTGGAAGAGAAATACCACATGTCCTCACTCATAAGTGGAAGGTAAAAAAACAAACAAATAAAAAAAAAAAAGAAAGAAAGAAAAATACAGCAATCACAATGATACACTGAACTTTCAAAAGGAGAGAATAGAACTGAGGTTATTAGAGATGGGAAAGCGGGGAGAGAAGGGAGGAATTGATAAAGGGCCACAAAAAAGAATTACATGTATATCGTTCAATATACTAATTATCCAGATTTAAACACCACTTGTTGCATACAGCTGTTGATATTTAACTCTTTACACTACAAATATGTACAATCAAGTATGTTTCAATAAAAGTAAGTAAGTAAGTAAGTAAGTAAGTAAGTAAGTAAGTAAGTAAATAAATAAATACAACAGAAAAAGGATCTCAATCTAGTCTCCCATGTGTGAGCCTGTAAATGTCGCACTATTTGTTCTCTGGTCAGAAATAAAATGAAGAGGAAACAACTCAGTCAGAATCTAAGTCATTGTTTCCGGCAAATTCTGAGCCCACAGTAATCATTATGGTCTGGCCTGAATATCATACTTCCTCCAGCTTCAACCTAAGGATTGCCTCAGATTCTGAGATGTCTGTTACAGAATCAGGACATTTGTCAGAATTTCTGACAAAAGCTTCATATTCTGAATATTTAAGGAATTTCTACAAATCAATAAGAAAAAGATTTAAAAAATATAAAAAATGAGAAAAACACCACACCAGCTTAGTCAAAGAAGAACAGAATATCGAATGTCCAATAGGCATTTGAAAAGTTGCTCAGCATTGTTAGTTACCAAGGACGTGCAAATTAAAGCCAGAACTTGTTATCTCTGCAGACCCATAAGAAGAACTATATTTGAAATAAAACATCCAACCAAAACAAAGTTATGACTATGAAGAACTGGAAGTCTGATACATGGCTGAAGAGAGCATGGGCAAGTATGCTGGAAACCACTGCGCGACAAGCAGTAAGCTAAAAGCAGGCTCACCCCAAGGACCCAGCAACCGTATTCCTGGTATGTATTCAAGGTAAAGGACAGCGTAAGTACACAGAAAGCACATTCAAGAAGAAGCTACAATGAAGCATCTTTATTTGTAATACCACACATCAATAAACAACAAAACAAAACTATCAGAGAATGAATAACTAGACTGTGGTTTATTTGTTCACAATTGAACACTACAAGTAAAGATTAAATTATGAGCATACACACTTCTGAGATCCTATTGATCAGAAGAAGCCAGCCATGAATGAGAACATACGAGTATTTTATGATACCATTTATGTGAGGTAAGAAGCAGACAAAACCAATCTGTTTAGAGCTGGAGGTCAGAACAGTGGTTAACTGTTCCGTAGTGGGAAGTTATTAAGACAAACCAGACCATGAGAGGAACTTATACATTGCTAAGACATGTTCTGTGTTTTGATCTATGTGGTGGTTTCACAGATATATGCATGTGCAAAAATTCATCAAGCTGCATGCTTTAAACATGTATACTTTACACATTTTATTGTATGTTTAAAAGAAACAAATCTCTATCATTTCATCTGGTGAGGTTTTGAACAAGATTGTCTCTTTACCCAAACACTTTTGTGCCTATAAAATTGTTGGGCTTCTTTGTATTTCTCCACTTACTTTTTAGATAACCACATCAATAACCTGCTGCCCTCAATCTAGGGTTTGACCTCTGTGTGGCTTCTAATAGACATACACCAGCTGTAGCTGGTAATCTTTTTTCTGTCTTTAGTTCTACTTATCTGCCTGCTTAGAACCATAGCCTCCATTCTACATTCAGAGCTCTGTCCCCATTTTCTTGTTGTGAGTTCCTGTCATTAGGAGGCCAATTGCTTCCTGTGCATGACTTGTGTCTGCCAGCTCCCTGGTTCTGTGAGACTGAGTCCTTGGAGTGCCCGTGGCTGTCACCCATCCAATTGATTAGACATCTAGGCACTAAGTCTGCATGATTATAACCCCAGTCATCTACTAGCCAACTCCTATACATTGTTCCATATCCTTCCTGTTTCTGCATAGAATTTTCTGCACATTTCAGTGCCATGTTTCTGGGGACAGTCGACCCTCCATGCCTGAAATAGCTGAGTCTAATAGTCATTGTGTCATGCAACATGCACTTATGTAGCTCCTAAAAGGATAAAGCAGGACATTAAAAAATAAAAACATGGTTCTGTCTTGGTGATTTTTGACACAGAGTGGATCAAGTCACACTCCTTAGAGCAAAAAGCAAATATAGATAAAACATGTATGAAATATTTAGCATCTTAGTTATATGCCATTCTCCCCCTGACAATAATATCATGAAAACTTATATTCACAACTTTAATACTTAGTAACAGTTCAAGCCAAGCAATTTTTCATACACTTTAAATTCCATTATTATTTACCTCATTTATTTTTATGAGGTGCTTTTGCTAGTCAGATTGATGTTGATATTTGACCTTTAGAATTTAGCATACTACTCATACACTTTATATGCATAAAACATAGTTTATTACCTTCCAGCTCTGAAGTTGAGTGAGGAATAAAGAAATACATGAAATGATATATTATTAACTTGTTTTTGATAGATTCTCGTGATTTTTATGAGAAACAATTTTTCGGAATTTTGGAATAAGCTTCAAGCCCTATCCAATAAGAGATTAGAAACTAATTGAAGAGATATGGTATGTACACACTGAATAAGTAATTAACAATTTCATAAATACTAACTGAATAAATAGCACAGATATTTGGAACTATAAGTTGATTTGTTGCAGACAATACTGATGGTGAAATCAGAGAAAGCTTCAAAGAGATAGTAATCTTATTTATGGTTTTAGGTAGACAGAAAATCAGGGGAAGCATTCTCTGGTGTGGAGAACATACATATCCATGATCATAGGTTTGCCATAGGAATAGAGAGTGATTTTGCAAACAATGAACACAGTTTTGTTGGGTAAAAGGAAATGGGTAGTGATGGAGAAAGAAAGAAAGTTTTCTTTTTGTTTTTTTTTTTTTTTTGGTCTTTTGTCTTTTTCCGTGTCCGGCAACGGATTGCAACCCTCAGTGTTGCCCCTGTACCAGACCGGGGACCGGCAACGGGATCTCAACCCTCGGTGTAGCCCCCGCGGCCCGCACTCATCGATCGAGGGAACCTCA
>NW_007737023.1:28735-34614 GCF_000696425.1 Galeopterus variegatus
AACCCTCGTTGTGGCTGCCTCTCCTCGCTCAGCCAGTGAGTGGGAACCGGTCTGCATGTGGGATCTGAACCCTCGGGCGGGAGCGCTGCCGCGCTTCCCAAGCGGTGCACTATCCAGTGCGCCACCGGGCCGGCCCGAAAGAAAGAAAGTTTGAGAGCCCGGTTGAAACTAGATTATAGAAACTGTTGGAAACCAGAGAATAAGTTTCTCATTTAGAAAACAGAAAGGTCATCAAACTTATTTATCAAGAAGTCACCATCATGAAATTATTATTGTATTAGGGCAACTTTCTTTCTGAGTTTTGAATAAATTAAATATATCTAAGAGCAATAATAATGGGAAGGTGGCAGCCATAAGCTGGCTGCTTTCACATTATTTAGTGGATTTTGAAATAATCCACATATGAGTTAATAAGGGACTAAAGTAAATGGTGACATTGGATTTAAAAGAAGGGTTGGGTTTCAAAGACACTCGAAAAAGAAGGTGGATAGGATTTGGAAACTTTCTGCATAAGGCACGGGGAGAGGGGAGAGGAAGAATTACTAGGTCAACCTGAGACTAGAGGAAACCGAGATAAATAGAAAACTCAGAAGGAAATGCCAGCTTGGGAAAGAAGGAAATAGCAGTGTCTGCAAGATCCTAGTTAATTTACAAAATGCAATCATGTTTAATAATTTAGCACTATATATATATATAATATACACACACATATATAAATACATGTACATATACATACATATACATAGAGAGACAGCATTTGGCATTTGTCACTGAACATTTTTAGGATGACATGTTCCCCTTCCCCTATGCTCAGTGAAATGACCTTCACACTGGTAGACACATTGAGTGTACCCCAGAAAGATAAGGAAAAATAATTTCCATGCCTTCCTATGGTGGATATTTGTCATGGGCTGTGGATCCTGAGTATCCTGTGCTTGGGAAATTTCCCACATTCCACATCCCTCCTTCCCAAAGTAAAAAATCACAAACCGGATGTGACTTTAATGAGTCTGAAGCATCTTCAGCTCCAATTCAGAAGAGAGTACGTGTTCATCCCCACAGTGAAGGATCAAGCAGGCCCATATCCAGGGACAATTGTAGTGAACGATATAATCCCCAGGGCCCAAGATCAGCTGGGGGACTTAGAATGTCTCTTCCCAGAGCGGGTTCTGCAGGGACCTTGCAGTCTTGGGCTTTGAACATTGCATTCTCTATACATTGACTTCAATGCTTGATTCGTGGACCCTTCTGGAGATTCTGTATTCTGAGGCACTTTAATAAATCCCCGGCTTCCTTAAGCTGGAATTAGGATACTCACTGATTAAAAAAAATATATTGGTACAAGAGTGTGGATAGGCAACAAATTGGTAAGAAAATTACAATGAAGATACCAGCCAAAGTGAGTATGAATGCACGTATGGATTCAATCTGGAGGTGAAACTGCATGTTGATGCATTGAAATTTGGAGTAAGAGCCATTATGATATGAAGGGCAAAGTTGAAGGCCTTCTCTTCTCCCCAGGCAAGAAAATGTCCTTTGAGGAATTGCAGGGATTAGCATCATTCTAAAAGTCTTAAGTGATCCACTATTTTAAATTTAAAGAAATAATATCATCAATCACAGTTGCCATGCCTGACATAACTAATTTAATAGTGTAGGTAAATAAGCCTCTGGCATTTGGTTTGTGTCTTGTGATTTGACAGCAGTTTGCTTTTATGTGGGAAGGCCAGAAGCACACACCCTCTGTGTACTTGTTCCTGGGCTGGTTAACTGTCCTGTTCTCTATCACAACAGAGTTTGAAGATTCCTTGATTGTCTTGGTATTTTGCAGCTGATCATGTTGGTTCACTACCTCAGTGACATCAAGGTGGCCAGAAATTGTATTCTGGATTCCTGTTTCAACACGTGGGCCAGTGGGGGGAGATGAACAATACACATTTAAGGGATCTCTCCCTGCAGTGAGGCTTTTAGGAGTCCAATGCTCTAAAACATGCTAGGACACTGTGTCTAAAGTAAAGGACAAATTGTTTCCATCTTGGACCCCTGTCTCCTAAACAGTAGATACATGAATTTTAGAGGTGATATGCATCTCATGATAGATTTATAGAGGTGTCCACAGAGCATAGGGATGCTGTGTAATATCTATGGCAATCTCCCATGAAGATACACAGCATATTCTTTTAGAATTCTGAAAAGTAGCCTGTGGTTTGTGATTGGGCCCATAGGGACTGAGCAACTCGATATAGGACAGGAAGTAACTCTGCTCCCAGTGCTGCTTACCGTGAACTGGGTAGTGTCAGCTGCACAGTTATAATCAGAAGGGAATAGCAACGTACTACTGGGAATGGTGCCTTAGGGATCAGAAGTAAGCAAGTTCAGGGCACAAACAAGTGACATCAGCAGATGGCTCAAAAACCCATGACATCTGCTCTGTCTGACTCCTCTCTCAGTTCACACCTAAAGCCTCATGGAGGTTCACTGTTATGCACTGAATGTTTGTGCCCCATTCTCCCACATCATGTGTTACAATACTAACACCTATTATGATGATATTGGGAGGGGCCCTTGACAGGTAATTAAGATTCAGTGAGGTCATGAAAGTAGAACCCCTATGATGGGATTAGTGCCTAATAAGGGAGGAGAAGACGCCAGAGGCCTTTTTCTCTCCTTCATGTGAGGACACAGCAAGACGGTGGCTGTCTGTAAATCAGGAAGAGAGTCCTCAACAGAACCCAGCCATGCTGAGCCTTAGTCTCAGACATCCAGCTTTCAGAATTGTAAGAAATAGATGTTTGCCATTTAAGCCACTTGGTCTATAATATTTCATTATAGCAGCCCAAGCTGATAAAGACATTCATCATGATCAGCTGACAAAAAGGAAAAAAAAAATTAAATATCTGTATGGCAAAAAAGGACCAATGCCAAGCTAAAGTCCCACTTAGGATTGAGCTACAGTGGTGAAGCACATTTCTTCCAGGGTGCAGAGCTGTGAACAGAACATGCAAGTTTTCACTTTGTGTGGAGAAAGGACTAATAAATGCTCAGAATTCTAGGCAGTGACAACTGGTGTTGCTGGATGGTCAGAGGTCTGGGAGCACGAGCTGAGAAGGTTAGAAAATGTCTGTGGAAGAGGCTTAGGGGTGGATCTATGGAAGTGAGCATAAAGGAGGTGCATATTTGAGGGCTCCCTCCACAGCAGGGATCCACAGCCAGCCTGAGTGGGTAACCAGGCTTCAGATTTCAATCTGAGTCCATCCAAGCCCCCAGTGCTCATGTGATAGGTCCATGAATGTAGTGGCCACATGGATAGTAATAGAAGCAATGCATGGGTCCAACAGCCTGGACTCTATCTCACCAAAGCACTTGGCCCTACCCACCAACAGCAGAGACCAACATGAGCCCTTAAAAGGGGGGATTCCTCTACCTGTAGACACAGTAAGTGTTGCCCTAACAATGAATTCACAATTTCCACTCAGTCACTTTGGGGTCCTCATGTGGAAGACCATGTGCAAAGAAAGGAGCAATTGTACTGGCAGGTAAGACCACAATAGCCACTGAGTATCCTGAGATGTAAACTTGCTGCTACATTAAAGGGAGGGAAAATATATATCTGGAATTAAGGGAATTCAGAGACATATTTATGGTGCTTGCATTCCCAGTGACAAATGTAATGGTCAGATCCCTCAGGGAGGAAGTCTTGGATCCCTCCATGTTGTCAGCAGTGTAGACAAATTTAATTGCTGACTGAGGTGATCAAAGTCTGAAAGGGTGCTGGAGAAGAGACAGGATGAGTGTCACAGTTTTGGGAAAGGTTGTGGAAGCGGATGTCATAGCATGTAGCAATAACCCACATGTACTGAATCTTTGCAGCTGACCACCACCTTGCAGACACAGTAATGATCTGGATTTAATGTAGGAAAGAAAGCCAGTCTGACAAAGCAAGGGGTGAACTCCTTTCAAATTCCTCCTTTCCTCTTAGCCTTGTCCTACCTATTTCAATTGTGGCTTTGAACAACAGTTCCTTGTGTAATTCAACTCATTCTGTGCTGAGACTATCTAGCCTCAAACGTGCCAGTGAACAGATTTTGTTTTATTCACTGGGGCTTCTCTGGTATAAATGAGTGAGATGGAAGCAGGCTCTCTCTGAGGAGGCATGCATGCACAGCTGAAAAATTGTGGGCAGATAATGCTTCTTTCTAGGAACGGAGCAATTTGACGTGCCTGATCTTCCCCCATGCTCTTTGACCTTATGAAAAGCATTCTAGCACTAGTTGTCAAAGGCTAAAGATATACCAGGCATTTTTCTAAGCTAATACATAGGACCAGATTGTCCAACTGGACTTGTGTAAATCAGAGACCTCAGCCAGTTTCAAGATTTACTGATAATGATAAGGACATGGAAAATCATGAGGCAGAGACAGAGGAGAGTGGTCTGGAGCATGAGGCAAGGCTCTCCAGCCTCCTCCTTTCCAAACTGGACAAGTTCCCAGGCCAAGATGTGGTCAAGAATGAGGTTTGCAGGCCACCTTGTAGAGAGAGCTTAGGTGATAAAACAGGTCTATTTCATAACTTATGAGACATTCTAGGGAACACAGAAGTGCTCGGCTATGAGAAGAGTTTAAATCTCTAAGCATTCAATGAACACTCCGTGTGGCTTCACATAGTCTGAAAATCTCCCCTGTGAGTGGAATGCACTGTAATTTTTCACACTTAGCACATCTCATCAGCACCGTTTGGCTCAGTCCAGTGTTACTACAGATGACGGTGCTCGGTGGTGAGTCTTAATATCATTGAGAGTTCATGATAGCATGATTAACTTGTGTGATATGGTACAAAGTGTCATATATCAATGCTTGTAACATAAAATGTGTAGTGCAAAGGATAAATAAATCAACTGACCTCTACCAATTCATTTCAGTAAAATAAATAGAAAATTTAATTCTTTATTTATTTTCTCTGTAATTAATCTATCAGAATCTTATCAAAAATGAGGTGACAAAATGCAATGTCTTTTATTTCTACTTCTTAAAAGAAAAGATGATTTGAAATCTAAAAATGTATTCATTATACAGTACAATTAACACAGAGACACCTAGCAATGTTGATTGTGACACATCTGAATAGATTTTTGTTCCTAAAGACTTGTGTGTGTATCATTGTATAAGCCACTAATATGTCATTTAGGAAAAAAAAAAAAATGTCCGTGTATATAGTTAAGTAATTGATGAACTGCAACATATTTAACATATTCTAGTATTTATCATTTTCATCAGGGTAAGAATTATAAGTTAACCTTCAACCCCAAGGATTAATATATTATTTATTGGTGAAAGACCTATTAAAGTATTGTTGATTTTTATATTAATAGTAAAACTGGCCAACTATAAAAATTTTAGGTAGAAAATTTCAACAATGCAGTCATATAACTAACTATAATTTATTTGTGACGCTATTGTTGAAGAACATTCATACAAGCAAGATACTTCAAAAAGTGCATGGAAAGATTCACATTGCCTTTCAATTCTTGTTTTCCATGAACTTTATGAAGCACCCTCATATTTTAACCCAACCAGTAACTTAAGTCTGTATGGTCCCATTGCTGTTTAATTTGTATGTAGTGTAAAAAGAATTTTCTCTTTATGTCAATGTAGTTACTCAGTTCCTCTATTAATTTAATATTTTTTATTACTAAATATCTAAAATCTCAACCTGCAGGAAAGTGTAGGTGTTAAACTGATAAATATTTTAGAAAACACAAGGCAATTTAGACATAAATAACATTCATTAATTTCTCTATTTTGTCTTTTTCTTTAGTTTTTTCTTCCTAGTTCTGCCTAAGTTTACCAATGGAACATTATTCAAGCAACAAAAAAGAGCAA
>NW_007737023.1:34775-35504 GCF_000696425.1 Galeopterus variegatus
AGGCAATTTAGACATAAATAACATTCATTAATTTCTCTATTTTGTCTTTTTCTTTAGTTTTTTCTTCCTAGTTCTGCCTAAGTTTACCAATGGAACATTATTCAAGCAACAAAAAAGAGCAATAAAATACCAGTGCTTCAAATAGTTGTATTTTATATATGAATTTTAATGTTTTTAACATAACATTATTGAATTAATGTACTTTTCTGTAAGTGGTAGATTAATACATATTATATTCTAATATGTTAAATGATGATAAAGGTATCAAGGTAATTTAAAAGAGCAAAAATAGATTTTTTTGACAAATGTTGTTGAAGTGACCATATAGCCATAACAAATAAAGAACCCTGAGCTTTGCCTCACATCACCCACTAAAAAGAAATTAGCCTGAAGTGGATTATTGACTCAAAACTAAGAGCCAGAACAGTGAAATCTCTAGGAAAAAATGGAGACAATTTTTTGGCTTTGGTACTAGGCAAAGATAAAAAAACTATAAATAAATATAATATATGAATTAGACTTCATGAAAATTATCCCTTCTGCAGACGCAACAAAGACAAATAGGCACACCCCCCAGTTTGAGAAGATCGTAACAACACATATCTGAGATACATAACTCTTGTCCAGAATATCTATTAAACTCTTACAACTCATTAACAAGAAGATAACACAATAAAAAATTTCAAAAAAATATTTGAATACACAATTTTACGTAAGAGATCAAAATGA
>NW_007737023.1:37362-38383 GCF_000696425.1 Galeopterus variegatus
CTTTGGCATATACGAATAAATAAATATTATGTCATTTTATATATGGCATTCTTTACTAAATTATGTTTTCAAATGTTGTGATTATATTTGACATCAATTCGTTACTTTACTTTTTTCACAACTGAAAGATTGAATGGGAAAAATCTAATTTTATATTCAGGAAAACAGATATTTGTATTCTAGAAAATCTATTTCAATATTACTAGTAGTGCTAAAATCAAGTTATAAAGAACAATTTTATGGGTATTACTGAATGGTAATTAGTGGAATATGGAAGGTGATAAGATTGTGGAAACATGAAAAACATTTTAAAATAGATTATAAAAATTAGTCTTGATAGGTACAACTGAAAAAAATTACAACCTGTATAAAATTAAATGAAAAACAAAGAGAGTTAATAAAAAAGTAATATTTATCTCTCTATTATTCCTCATGCTTAAATTTATTTTAATTTTATCTTCAATATCAATTACTATTCATCATTAATCATATTCAAACTGTAATAAAACTCAATCTCATCCATCTCTGTTGATGCTTTACGGCATGGTTCTCTCTTTGAATGTACTTATCTAAATATATTTACTTGAAGCTGGATAAGACTTCTTCCTATACTTGATATAAGTAGAGAGAAAAGCTTTAATTGCAAAAATATACAGTTTAATTTACCTATAGTAAGAGTTTGAGAGACCTAATAATGTCTATATTTTACAGACCATGTAGATATATCTTTTCATTTGTACATAAATCTATAAGAGAATCGTTCTTGTAAGACTTACTATTTGTCATATGTCAACATGAGAGAGATTTTAGAAATATATATTTACAATATGTTTTATAAAAAGAAAAATCTATCAGTTTTGGGGACCCCTGGGAAATAAGAAATCACAGGCAAATACTGCAGGCTACTAATCTCAGGTTGACAGGAATGTCGTCTTAGACCACTCCATTTCCTCAATAGAAGTGAGAAAACCCTAGTTGTGCTTGGGGAAACCTGCCACTGGAATTCCTATTACTGTCTCTG
>NW_007737023.1:39427-42212 GCF_000696425.1 Galeopterus variegatus
GTGAGAAAACCCTAGTTGTGCTTGGGGAAACCTGCCACTGGAATTCCTATTACTGTCTCTGGTATTTTTCATACAAATCAGCAAGGAGTGGGTGGGTGAAAGTTGGTCTTCAACACTAACTAGTAATTTAGAGAAACACGGGCTGACAAACCCTTTTTGCTTTTGGATATTTTTATTGCTTGTCTAAAACTTTCTGTAAATTTCTTGAGTACGAAAATGCGCTAATAGCCAGCCTTAAATGAAATGAGTTGGAATCATAAAACATCAACCTATATCTACATTTACCAATTTAAGGTGATAAAGAATGTGAATTTTTTCCTCAATCAACTGGAGTTAATTGCTTGCTTATCCTTGTCTTCTATAATAAATGTCTGTGCTCTAATGTCATCACAGAGAGATAATACATGGCCTAATATTTATATAGGCAATTATTTTTGTTTTTGCATTTTCTTGTGAATTTCCTTCTTAAAGCTATGTATTTATTAACTATATTCAAGATAAGCCTATAGCAAATGTTTTATTGAGGTGTTCTTGTGGAACATTTCCGAGGGTGCCTTCTAAATGAAATTTAATATCCACACAGTTATTAATTTTGGTATACAAGTGTAGTTTTTCTGGAAAGACTGAAATATCTTAGGGCATTAGAATTTTTCTCTTGGTTGGTACAAATACATAGCATGAGGTTATATATAAGCTGTTTTGTCTTTTCCATCCAGCACTTATTTTTTTCCCCTCTCAAAACAAGGATATTCAGAAACAGATATTCTGAACAGTTTTACTTTATTTTAATCAGGCAAACTTTTTATATGTGTCAGGAAGAATTGTTTAACAAATTTTTGTTTACTCACACAGTTAAAACATGATTACAAAAACTCAAATAACAAAGATGTGTATAGAATATAAGTAAAAAGTCTCTTGTGACTACCTAAGAATCTTTCTTAAGGGTAAACACAGTTCCTTCCTTAGGGAAATCATAGTTATTTTCCATGTATATTCTCCCTAAATGTTAAAGATATAGAAGTTTTGAGGCATTGCTGACTATTGTATATTAATTTGATTATATATTACTCATATTTGTTTAGAATTACAGACGTTATTTTATACTTCCTTCCCCACGAATCATAGAATTTTGAATGATCAGAACTTGACTAAAGAGTTAGCCATGCAAAAGGTGCAAAAATTGCTGACAAATTTCTTAAGTTTTCTTAGCCTCTGTTTTTCAGTCTTTAAAATGAGAATAATAATAATAATACAAACTTTGTAAGATTTCTGAGGACAAAGAAAATAAAAATAAAAAGCTTATGTTTCCTATAGATATCTGTCCATAAAATTATTAGGAATAATTTACACGGTCAAGACATTCAGGTATAAGATGAACAGCATTGGCATAGCTGAAGCATTTTATGTTGTGTAAAATACCATATTTTGCAACAAAGTTTTTCAAGTTACTAAACTGTAATCCGTGGTCTTTTCAGAGATGTTAATTATTTATGCCAAGGTCAGAAAAAAGCTATTATTTGTTTCAAAACAAAAATGAAATAAAAAGTATCAGGAATTAACACCTACTAAATTCAAAAGAGGAAAATTTTATCTTCTGAATCACATAATTGCAATGACTCTCTCAAGCAGAAAAAAAAAAAGTTACATTGGTAATCCCTGAACTTTTGAAGTAAGTGCTTAGAAAACTCTTAGATTCATGTTTGCGAGTTGAGGTTTCCAGTGAATGTTGGTGTTTCTTTTCTTTTTTTTTTTTTTTCACCCATATGACTGACTTATGTCTCTTTTCTGCCCTCTAATCTGCTTTGTTTAGATTGTACCTGATGGAATTATGCAGAGTGCATCCAACAAATGGCTATCAATTCTTGGTTGCTTTACTTTCTGAATAAACATGTTCCTATAATCTCACTTTCTGAAACTACACTTCTCTAAATCATTTTAACATTATGTGAGCATATAACCCAGGGCTTGGAAACGATTTTAGTTTTCTGGATCTATTAACTTGTCCACTAAAGCCAACCTATTTTGATAAACCAGAATTCAAGTGTTCTGATCCACTGACCTTGTGAAGTATTGAAATGTCATGGAAATATCAGATTTTCAGCACAGTGGCCACATATTCTTGCTGAATACTGCTCCCATATGAGTAAGCCCTCTGACTGCATAGTTCATGTTGGGATTCAGAGGAGATGAAATTTTAAACCAACTGTTATTAAGATTTTTTTTTTTTTAGGAAGTATGATGAATGCTATATGACACCCACATGGATCCCATTTGTGGGTAGTTAAGAATCATCATTTTAAACCCAAGTTCCAAATGAGAAAACTATAGTCTGTACGGTAAAAACTGAAACAAAACAAGGAATACTTGTTCACATCAACAACCATAAGGAACAAGGACAATCGGGACATTTAAATTTCAAATTTGGTTGGAAAGTCACTAGAGCAGGTTTGCCTACATCCCCAGCCACCTCCAGCCTGTGACTTCACAAGACAGTCTTGATGGCAGCATTGGGACTGTACCAGCCTGTTCCAAAGGCAGGAGTGCCCACTCTCCCTCTTTTCCCTAAATGACTTTGCCATCCCAAGTCAAAACAGTTACTCCATAAAAAGAGGCACACTGGGGAAGAGGTGCGATTACATGTGCATGAACAACAGACACTGGGGATGACTTGGATGCATAGTCGTGGTTCCTGTGGATCTTATCAAGGCATTTGAGCTTCCGCTTGAACAAAGGCTCCTTCTGATCTCTGCACCTTTGAGGTCTAGGTGTTTCTCCCATAGCTGAG
>NW_007737023.1:43135-57613 GCF_000696425.1 Galeopterus variegatus
CATGAAAAATTTTAATATGTAAATGCTTATATGGGATACATATTTATAAACACTTTCAATAATTGGCAATTTTCCATTTAGTTAATGTCCATATCACCTTCGCTTGGAATTGAAATAAGCTACACTGATATAGGAGGTGCTCAGTTTCCCTAGGCTCAGGTATGAGGACATGCCTCTGGGCTTCTAGCCACTCCCTGCGGTCTCAGGCCCCCTCCTCTGACTCTCCACTAGAGGAAAGTTACTGGTGCCAGGTAGACCTATTTTCAGAATGAGACCACAAGGCTGGTTTATGCAAATTCAGTGGCTGAGCATGCTTAGTAGAGATGGGTTATGTAATCCTGGTGGTTGAATGACCTTCCACTAGAGGTGGTGGAGAGTGCAGAATATTCTTGAATACGCTTGTTTTATGTGATAGGATCTGACCAATGAACATGCTCCAAGAAGAGACCAACAGAGCATGTGCAAGACTATTTTACATAACTGGGAACCACCCCCTTAGATAGTGAAACTAGAAAAGCCCCAACCCAGCAGAAGGCAGGGTTGTTGATCACTTTCCTGGAGGCAACCCAGCTTTCCTGGCTGAGGTGTCTGTGCTTTACTTTGTATCAAACTTACTCTCAGCAAGCAGCTGCTCACTCTCTTGAGCCAGCCTGCAATTTGTACTGAACTTGTATGTGTTTTTTTACTTTTATGTTAAACTTGGTGTGGGCCCTGCTCAGTCTTTGGAGCTATGCGGCACTCTCTCTGTGGAACCTGTATTCTTATCTGTTATATTAAACTTTTGTCACTTTCTACTGTGACTCTGCCCTTGAATTCTTTCCTGTGGTGGAATCAAGAACCTGATAAGAGAATGGGGTGGATTGAGGCCAATTACCTGGCCAATGGACCCTACCTCCATCAGTGACTACCAGACTTTTATGTAGTTTGTGGTTCAGTAAAATTTAAAAAAAAAAAGTACTGATTTAGAGGTGGAAAACTTTTATTATATAAAATAAAAATACACACATACCCACTAGGTAGAATCAAATAATTTATTCATTTATTCAGCAGATATTCATTGAACAACTACTATTTTCTATTTGCTGGGAATGCTCATATAGCAATGAATAGAAGAGCAAAGTCTCTGTTATCATGGGGCCAATATCCTAGTGAAGTATTGTCACGCCCTCGGATAAGTAAGCATAACAACAGTAACACAATTCTTGAAAGTAACCCAATTGGATACATTTTACTTCATTGGAAAAGAATCTCTATTTTTGTGATTTTACTTTAAACTTTTGACAGTTTTTTACAGAATATGCTACAGTACAAGGGCTGATGTTAATGAATACCTTCTGTACTTACTGTCATATGGTCAAAGAGAACAAACACTACCAATATACGTTGTATGCTTGTGAGGCCAATAACTCATGGACTGCTTTTACTAGTGTATTTTAAAATTTATAAGTGCATTTTATGCTTTTTATAACTATGTATCTTTTACCATGTATCTTTCACAGATTTTGTCTTCATTTATAATTTTCAGTGTTATGATATTTTCCTGATTTGCATTAGTTTATTCCTCCACATTCAAGAGGTCATATTTAGAGTGTACGAATGTATGCTTTTCAGATTTGAAGGGTTCGATGCATATTTGGCCAGCGTTCTTGAGGCTGATTACCTCAAGATAACAACCTGCCTATTAAATGCATCACGCATTTGCAGAAGGGGGCTGAAATCTTTTCCTTGTGATTAAAATTTTTTATATTTATACTTTCCAGATAAAATGCAATGCTTAAAAGTAATCAACGTTTGATTTTCATTATTTTTATTTTGTAAGTTTTAAATCACAGGCTGGCCAGTTAGCTCACTTGGCTACAGCACAGCTTTGTAACACCAAGGTCAAAGGTTCAGTTCCTTTTACTGGCTAGACAACCAAAAAAAAAAAAAAAAAAAAAATCCACACAAATTTTAAATTACAGAGAAAACAGATACCTAAAAATTATATTTTCCCTACAATTTTATTTACTAATTTACCTTATTAATCCTCAAAGGCCAAATATTACCTAAATTCTTAAACACTGGGCATTTATAAAACAGTCCAGCCCCTGCCTCAGCTATCCACGGGAGAGAGTTGCAATCTGCTCTACCCTGGTATGTTTGACCTGGAGAAATTCAGAGGAAAAATGATAACCGCCCTGTGTCCACCCTTGTTATGTTTAGCCTTCATCTCTTTAACGAGGGTCTACTACTGTACATATTTGTAGCTGGTTTCAGTATTTACTTCAGTGACAGCTATTCTCTCTTTTTCCACAGAATCTACAGACATGAAATATCTACACACTACAGATACCTAAAAATTATATTTTCCCTACAATTTTATTTACTAATTTACCTTATTAATCCTCAAAGGCCAAATATTACCTAAATTCTTAAACACTGGGCATTTATAAAACAGTCCAGCCCCTGCCTCAGGTATCCACGGGAGAGAGTTGCAATCTGCTCTACCCTCGTATGTTTGACCTGGAGAAATTCAGAGGAAAAATGATAACCGCCCTGTGTCCACCCTTGTTATGTTTAGCCTTCATCTCTTTAACGAGGGTCTACTACTGTACATATTTGTAGCTGGTTTCAGTATTTACTTCAGTGACAGCTATTCTCTCTTTTTCCACAGAATCTACAGACATGAAATATCTACAAGTTATTTATATAAACATTGGCTTCAGTGTTTTTCTCTACCAGCTCTGTGAGTTCTTCAGCTTTAAAACTGTTTAAAAGTTGTATTAGCAACCATAACTAGACACACACAAAAATTCATATGATATATACCAGCAAAATTTATGTTCTTCTTAGAAATAGCAATACAAGGATTACCTATGAACTCAGATAATTTCTTTTTCTCCTTTCCCGCCCTTTCTTTGATTCACTGTTTCCAGTTTCTGATATAAACCAGAGATGAAGGACCACAGGCCTTTGTTTTGTATCCATCCAGGCATGGTATGTTTCTATATTCACTGTTATTTACAAGAGTTATTTTTGGGCCCACGTTAAGCTAATTATTTCCTAAACAGAACAAATTTTAAAAATCTTGTTGTTTGTTAAAGTGGGAGAATATCTATAAAAGAAGGTATATTATATTTTTCAAATTGCAAAAGTATTTTCAGTCCTTCTGTCTCTCTCTACCCCCCCATTGTGTGTGTGTGTGTGTGTGTGTGTGTGTGCACGTGTGCACATATGGGTGAAAGTACCGCAAGGACTTACAGGGCCAAGGGCTTACTATACCTAAGTATAAGGGAAAGGAATAGAGAAAATAACACAACATAGTGAAAATTGTCCTACACTTAGAAGCTGGGGAAATTAAGCTCTTACCTTAGTTCCTTTATGAAATATCTGTGTGACCTTAAGAATTTTATTTTATCCCACTGGGTCTCAGATACATCATGCATCTCAGACCATGCATCATGGTCTCAGATACATGGAATAGAAAGATCTATTCCAGGTGAACATGACCAAGAGCACTGGGATGTACTTCCTCTACCTACCATACACTTGTAGCAGAAGGGTGGATAATGACATCTCTAGTTCTCAAAACCAGTGGTTTTGTAATAGTAGTTCTGAAGAACAGTGACATACTAAAAATAATTTTATGTGAAATAGCAGCAACTGTGCAGAACATGAAAGTTAGCTCTCTGACCCTTCATCTTTCTCAAAAAGCTGTCAATTAAGTGTGAAACTGTATTGCTAGCACTCTCAGTACTAAGGATTACAGTCCAAAGGCAGCTTGGCCATGCTGTTTAAATCATACTTTAATTCATAGTCAAGCTCCTTGGTATTTACCCAAGAGAAATGAAAACATATTACCACCAAAACCAAACAAACAGAAAAGTTATGTGAATGTTTAGAGAATCTTTATTACAGTTGCCAAAATACTTGAGTCAATCTAAATATTATCAAATTTTGAATAGATAAACAAATTATGCCGCGTCTGCACTGTGGACTACTATGTAGAAGTAAAAAAGGAATAAAGTACTAGCACATGGCAATGACACAGATGGACTTCAAACATAGTAGGCTGAGTTTCTTAGTTTCCTGTGGCTGCTTTAACAAATTGCTATGAACTTGGTGGCTAAAATAAACAAACAACAACTAAAAGCCCTTTTATCTCTATAGTTCTAGAGGCTGAAAATCCAAAATCGATTTTACTGGGCTTCAATAAATGTCTCATCAGGTCTGTGAGTCCACCAGAGGCTCCAGGGGAGAACCCATTTTTTTGCTTTTAATAGTTTCTAGGGTTCTTTGAGTCCTTGGCTTCTAGTCCCTTCCTCCATCTTCAGAGAGCATCACTCCAGTCTCTGCATCAATTATTACACAGGTTTCTCATCTAAAATATAATCTTCCTCTGCTACCTCTTATAATCACACTTGTATTAACATTTAGATTCTACTTCGATAAACCAAGATACTTTCCCCATTGCAAGATTCTTAACTTAGTCACATCTGCACAGTTATTTTTGCTATACAAGGTAACATTCACATGTTCAAAACACTATAGGGTCTGGACACTTTTGTGAGCTGTTACAAAGCCTAACTCACCACTCAAAAATGCCAAACACAAATGTCTATATGCTTTATGTTTGGATTTATATGACCTAGAAAAGGCAAAATTATAATGACAGAAATCAGATCAGTGGTTGCTAGAAACTGAAGCTGGATGAGTGGGATTGATTATAAAAATGTATGAGAAAAGTTTGGGGGAGATGGACATATATATCAAGATTGTGGAGGTGGTTGCATAAATTTACACATTTATCAAAACTTTTCAAATTGTACCCTTGAAATTTGTGAATTTTTGTGGACCAACTATACCTTTGTAAATGTTATTTTAGAAAGGAAAATAATAACAATTTATTAGGAAGTTTAAAATGTATGTAGAGATGAATGAGGGATGGGACTTCTAGAATGGTTATATGAGCTCAATAAACTATCTTCTTAGTAAAATAACCATTAGCTTGGTACATTCTGAAAAATACAAAAGCAGAAACAACCATTTATAGTCTTAAGAAATGTTCCTAAGGACATGCAGCAAATGGAGAAACACTTATTCAAGAACATCTTCTAAATCTTCGTAAGAACAGCAAGAGATTGTTGGGTTTAAGCTACAGCCTACCCTCACCCCCACCCCAACTCTCAGCTCATAGTGAGAGAATACGTATTTCACTTAAGAGCCACCAGAGATAGAACATGCCACTGACATCTGTGTCGCATGCACCGATCTGCGTTGTGAAAGATCTATTCCAGGTGAACATGACCAAGAGCACTGGGATGTACTTCCTCTACCTACCATACACTTGTAGACAGAAGTTCTACAAGATGGGGCAGACTGAGAATAATGAACTCTGATTATCTCTGTCCAGCCCTCTTTCAGGTTGGTGGTTCCCACCTGAAGGAGCAGGCTGACAAGATGAAAGGCTACCTTCCTCTCTAAGCACCCTACTCATAGAGCACAGGTAAAACTCTGGGAGAAGTGGACTGCCATTCCTGCCCCCAGCTCTAGTACAGTGGCACAGAAGTTCTGCCTAGGAAGAGAAGCAGGTCTAAGAGCCAGAAATACACAATTTCACTTAAAGCAACAGTGTTTATTTGAAACAAAACCTGGAGAAGTTTATGCCCAAGGGTGTTGTCAAAAACAGTAGTAATAATGGGTAAGCAATTCAGAGAATCCTTATAGCTCCATAATACTAGCAGCAACAAGCGAAATGATGACCACCAGAAACTTAACAGAGTCAGAAAAAGAAACAGCTAATGACAGCCTTTGATTGGGGAAAGTTTTAAAGTCTTGCTACTCTCCACCCCTGCAAAGTGGTCCGAATTTAGTTGAATAAGACTGTAGAGCAATTTATGCCCAGAATGTTGTCAAAAACAATAGAGTGATCAGATAGCAAAACCACAGTAACCCCTGGTGGTCATGTGTCCAAGGCTGTGACTTCTTAAGAAAGACTTCAGTGGTTGCACAATGCAGGGCAAGCAAACTTCACCAAACTAGTCTAGTCAAGTTATTAAATGAATAAACAAGCAAAAGACAAAAGAACCCTGGAAGATTCGGGACATGGTTATTCAGAATTGTTAAATATGTTTTTTAAAATGTCCTTTTTAAAACAAAAATTTTGAAACTTGAAACGATACAGGAAAGTGTGACTTATACATAAGAAATAAAGCAGGAAATAGAAACTGCCTTTGAGAGGATCCAAATATTGAACCTGGTAGAAAAAGACTTTAAAACAGATATTGCAAAGATACATTTAAGGAACTAAAGGAAATCATGGTTAAAGAATTAAAGGAAGATACAGCAATATTTCATCAAATAAAATATCACTAAAGAGAAATAAATTTAAGAAATAACCACATAGTCTGCAATTAAAAAGCATAGTAACCAAAATGAAAAATTCACCAGAAGGACTTGACAGCAGATTTGAGCAGGCATAAGAAATAACCAGTGAACTTAAAGACAGATTCATAGAGAATATGTAGACTGAAGATAGAGGGAACGATAAGTCAATAACTGAACAGAGTGACAGAGAAATGAGGTACAATATGAAAAGTACCAACATATGCATAAGGAGAGGATGGAAGAATGGAGAAAAAAATATTAAATAAAATAATGGCCAAAAACCTCAGAATTTTGATGAAAGCCTTTACACATTCAAGAATCTCAAAGGATTTCAAGTAGGATAAACAGAAAGAGATCCACATCAAGACTCTTGATCAACAATGTTCAGTCACAGAAAATATTTTAAAAGTACGAGAGAAAATGACTTGTCCTGCACAAGAAAACCCCAAAAGGATTGACAGCTGACTTCTCATCTGAAGAAATGGAGGCCAGAAGGACGTGGTGTGACAAATTCAAAGTACTGAGGGTGGAAAAAAAGAAATAGCTGTCAACCAGAAACTTTACATACAGTAAAATCAACTTTCAAAAAATAAGGCAGAATACATTCCCAGGTAATCAAAAATTGAGGAAATACATTTTCAGCAGATCTGCCTTACCAAAAATACTAATGGAAGTGTTTCAAGCTGAACAAACACCAAAGAGTATAATTTGAATCCACATGAATAAAAAACAAATAGTGTCAGTTAGGAGTAATTATGTAGTTAATTATGAAAGATGGTATGATTTTACATTTCTTCTTCCTTCTTCTATTAACTGATTTAAGAAGTAACTGCATAAAACAATGTCTGCATTATTGCTCTTTTGGGCCCATAGCATAGAAATATATTATATTTGACAATAGCAACAAAAAATGAAAAGGATGGGAAAAAAGTTGTTTTGGAGTAAGGAAATGAAACCAAATGGCTGCTCGTCTCCAATGAAAGCAATAAAAAATGGTGAACTAGAATGTTAATACTATAAATTCTTTAAATATGTACTGACTCATTTCTTCTCTCAGCTTTTATAAAAGACATGAAATTATATGAAACAGTACATAGAAAATACCCAATTAGTGCAAAATAAAAGTAAAAGAGCAACAGAGAAACAAAACATTGAGAAATATGGAAAACAAAAATCAAAAAGGCAGATGTAAATGCAACAATATCAGTAATAATATAAAATGTAAATGGATTAAACAATCCAATAGAAAGGTAGAAATTTTCAGACTGGATTTTACAAAAAGATTCAACTTTATGCCATCTGCAGGAGATGTACTTTAGACTCAAAGACACAGGCAGGTTGAATGTAGTAAAAGAAAGAATGAATATATACCACTCGAACATAAAGTATGAAAGACCTGGACTGGATATACTAATACTGGACAAAATAGAGATTACGACAAAAATTGTAGAAATACAGAGTGATGCTTTATAATAATAGAGAAATTTACCTGGATGACAATAATTATAAACATACAGGTATGTAGTAAGAAATCCCCAAAATACTTAAAGCAATAACTGATAGAATTGAAGAAAGAAATGAACATTGTATCAATAATAGTTGAATATTTTAATACCTCAATGATGACTAGACACAAGATTGTTTCAATTTAGAAACTTTAACAACATTATATACCGAAGAGAGTGATGTCATCAGGATGGCAAAATAGATAACTCCCAGCATCACTCCTCCTTACCAGTAACCAATTCACAACTTTTAAAAAGCACGGACTGCAAACCTGGGACCACTGGAGATGGGGGAAGAGGGAAGACCTGCAGAGCTTGCGAAGGTGTGGAAAGCCTCAGTAAGAGGGTGTAGGGATAGTGCCTGTTGTTCTGAGTCTTCACCACTTCTGAGCCATCCTGGTTACTTCTGAGCCACTCTGGTAGAAGATAGACTGAGACAAAAAAAAAAAAAAAGGAACAAAATCATTTGGGACAAACAGATAATAATCAGCATATCAATAATTATGTTTAATATAAATGGGCTATTTATACTCATATTAGTTTTTATTACATTAAGTATAAGTAGTATAGACTCTCCAGGTAAATGCTAAGATTATCAGATAAAGCAAGACTATGTTGTCTCCAAGAAATACACTTGAAATATTCTAGACACAGATAGGTTAAAAGTATAATCATGAAAAATTTATATCATGCAAACAGAAATAATAAGAAAGTTGGAATGGCTATATTCACATAAGACAAACTAAACTGCATAACAAGGAATTGTATAGAATAAAAACAGACTTTTCTTGATAAAATAAATCTTTATTTATCAAGACAAATTTAAAATCTTCAGTGAATATGCACCTAAATAAAGAGCTTCAAAATACACAAAGCATAAACTAATGATATTGTAAAAAGAACTAGACATATCCGTAATTATAACTGGAGTTTTCTGCATTGCTCTTTCAGTAATTAATAGAATAAACAGTGCATAACTCATTCTTAATTATGGAAGTATTAGCAAATATGACTTTTCTTAAATATTTCTATAATATTCAGAGAAAATTAAAAATTTTAGTAAAATTTAATCGATCTTCTTTCCAAAGCTTCTAAATGTTAGAAATTTATGTGACAAGCTAATTTTGATTCAGTATTAAAATTAATTTATTCTTGCTTTAAGTTAAAATTTCTCTATAATGTATTTCCATAGATATCATAATTTATTAGAAAAGCAAATTTATGAGAGTACCTCAAAAGTTCGTGGAAAAACAGAATTAAAAGATGATATGATGCTTTTCATGAACATTTTGAAGTACCTTCATATTGTTTAGTTTTCTCCCAGTCTTCAAAAATTAGTAACTGAGAAAGTTAGCCTTAGTATACACTACAAATTCTTGAATCATTTCTAGAATTTCCATGTAAAAATCAACAAAGAAGATCTCAGGAATGTTGCCAAGGTCATTGGTGGCATGATTAATTTAAAACAACACCAGGATCGTGTATTGTCTTCAGGGCTATACTAACATTTTTTTTTCTAAAACCCTTTAATTCATTCCAATCTTCCAGTGATATTTACCATGATCAACAAGGTAGCTCCCCATTGTTTCCAGAGAATGTTAGGAGTCATTGCCACTATATAGCTGAGTAGAACATTAGTCCTTATGCACAGTGAACAGTTTCTGCTAGTAGTGATTGCTAGCTATTTGTACCAGAGTATATTTATATTTGTCATATATACTTAAGTTTAAAAATAAGTCTTTTAATTAGAATTTCTCTTTCTTGCAATAAACTTATTTTTTTTTAGATTTTTCTATTCATATTTTACTTTACATTTTATCCACAAGACCCTATGAAGCGGAATGATATATACTTAAGTTTAAAAATAAGTCTTTTAATTAGAATTTCTCTTTCTTGCAATAAACTTTTTTTTTTTTTAGATTTTTCTATTCATATTTTACTTTACATTTTATCCACAAGACCCTATGAAGCGGAATGTATTATGAGGTACAGAAATCAATTCAAATTACATTGCACATATCACATCTAACTGTGAAATACCCTATACTAAATCTGCCCTTGTATTACTTCCTACAAACAATAATTTTTTAGAGGTGCTTTTTGGCAGCCTGTTATTCTGAGCATCTTTAATAAGACAAAGCTGTACCAAATGTAGAGAACTAAACTCTAAAATTAGCATTATTTGCAGGCAGTCTATTATAAAATTACTCTTTTTCCTGACAATTAAGACCTTTTAAAGATTAAAAAAATACAATGTCTACGTTCACACTATAATTGTATTGCTCAGTGAAAATTCTGTTTTGAAAAGTTAGCGATTTACTTCGAATAACTTTCTAATCAGTAAGCACCCCATGACATGAGCAGTGTTCTTCCATATGAAACTTCAATAAAATGTTACTTCCAGTACAAAATTTTAAGTTTACAATTCCCAAATGAAAAATAATGACTACCTTTAGAACATAATTTTTGTTTTGATGTGTACTCTCTCCCTACCTTTTGTGACTGTGCTCTCCACAATGATAAACATGTGTAAAATCCCAAATGTCAGTCCTAGTGAGAAAATCTAGAAATATGGAACAACGATAGTAATAATAACTGGCACAGAAACCTCTAGTGTTCTCAGATTACTTTTGAAAAATTCATCACATCAGTAAATAACACTACACAAAAATAAGGAGCCAATTAAGGATGCAATTGAATAAAAATTTTGTCTACTTAAAATCATCAACCTTAAAATGTTCTTCCTATTCTTATTAGAAAAGTCCAGAGTTTGGAACATAGTTCTGTATCTCCCTTGTCTCATTTCTATAGAAGTTTCTTTAGGCTATGACTACAAGTGGAAAATAAACCTTCATAAAGACTCAAAAGGCTGAGAGGTGAATCCAGCACACCCATGCAGTGCCAGTGACCCCTCCCCCCTCCTTGGACCCGGAGGTGAGTGCCAGCCCCCACTGCCTGACCTGCCAAGGTAAGCCAGCTGGGGGCTCATTTTACAACCACAGATTCTGGAATAGGACCCAAGGTGGTTTAACATAACCTCAAACCACCACCACACCTACTGTCAAGCAAAGATAATTCACTACCACAGTAGCAGCCAGGGGCACTCCACAGCCAACCTCAGTTTAGTAGAAGAAGCTAAACCTCTACCAAATGACCAAACATCAATGAAAAAATAGTAGAACTACAAATAAACAAGAAGAAATGATACCACTGAAAGAATACAGTAATGCTCCAATGTCAGATTCCATGGAACAGGGAATCCTTGAAATGTCTGAAAAGAATTCCGAGCAATGATCTTAAGAAAACTTGAAGAAATAAAGGAAGATTCAATTAGATAACACAGTAAAACAAGAAAAAATATCCAGAATATGAAGGAGAAAATCTGGAAAGCGATTAATAACTTTAAAAAGATTGTAGCAGAACTTCTAGAAATGGAAGATTCACTCAATGAAATAAAAGACACAACTGAGAGCTTGAGCAGCAGAGTAGAGCAAGCAGAAGAATTTCAGATCTTGAACATGGTCTTTTCAAAATAACTCAGGCAGACAAAAAAAAAAAAAAAGGAAAAAAGAATTAAAATAATGTGGAAAATCTAAGAGAGATAGCAGACAACCTCAAGCTCTCTAACAGCCAAATTGTAGGTGTTCCAGAAGGAGAGGAGAAAGGAAAATGTATTGAAAATCTATTCAAGGAAATAGTAACAGGAAACCTTCCAGGTGTGGGGTGAGATACAGACCTTCAGATCCAGGAAGCCCAAAGGTCCCCAGACAGATTCAACCCAAAAAGATTCACCCCAATCTCAAAGATCAAGAGAGAATTCTCAAAGCAACAAGAGAAAAGCATCGGGTATAGGGGTACTCCCATAAGTGTATATGGGTACTCCCATCAGACTAACAGCAGACTTCTCAACTGAAACCCTACAGGCCAGAAGAAAGTGGAATGATATATTCAGAATACTAAAAGAAAAAAATGGCAGCCGAGAATTCTTTACCCAGCAAGGCTCTCCTTCAAATGAGGGAGAAATAGTGTATTTCCCAGACAAACAGAAGTTTTGGGAGTTCACCACCACCTGACCAGGCCTGCAAGAAATTCTCAAGGGGATCATTCATCTTGAATCTGAATAATGGTGACCAATATCACAAATACACAAGAAAGAGCAAAACGCACCATTAAAACAAAAACACCAGCAAGAAAGAAAATGAAGCTAAATAATCCCACCTTAAATCTCCAACTAACACTGAAAAAGATAAACAAGAGTGGAAATAATGATCAAAATATATTTAAACCATCTAAATAAGAAGCAATTAAATGACAGGAATTAAGCAACACATGTCATAACTACCCTAAATGTGAATGGACTAAACTCCCCAGTCAAAAGACACAGGCTCATGGACTGATTGGAGTAAAAAGCAGGACCCAAACATATGCTGTCTTCAAGAGACCTACCTTATCTATGGAGACACAAACAGACTAAAAGTGAAGCAACAGAGCTGCCTCCATTTTCTCGGGTGGGGGTGGAGACGGCCGGCTCAGATCAGGCAGGCCAGCCATCTTTGCTTGGCGCGGCTCCTCACTGAGATGTGCCACTTGCGTACCTCAATGCGGGGCCCCCCGGGGCCTGTGCACCAGCCTACAATCCCACTCTCCCCACGGATCTCTGATGGGGCTGATAGTGTGGGGAGCCCCCAGCCAGCGTCGGGAGGGCAGGGAAGAGGAGCCCGCCCAGATCGTCTCTCCACCACACCCTGGGCTTTGGCCCAGGAAAACTCCCTGCTTCTGGGAGGCAGATACCATCTCTGTGGGCCTCAGTCTGAAAGAAACCCTAAATGATTTCTGGTTGGGAGAGGGGAGCCCGAAGCGTTCTGGAGCTACATTGAAGCTGCCGGAGAGCTCTCCCAGAGGGCGTCCAGGTCGACCCATGCTGGGGGGAGTCAAAGAGGAACTGTGAGCTGTGGGACCCGCCCCCGAGGAGCTCACACCCTGCAGTTGGAGAGACTAGACACCTGCAACTCTTCCTGGGCAGGGCGGTGCAGGGCACAGCTTTGATGTCTCAGCTGAAAGACGAGGTTTGCAGAGGACACGGCTCAGCCCTGTTCTGAGCGCACAGAGTGGGGAGGGGTCCGGCAAAAGGAGGCGGAGTCTCAGAAAAAAAATAATAATTACACACACTGCGGGACCCCTTTGCAAGGCTCAACAGCCCCAACTAGTGCACACAGAGTGGGAAAATGCCCCGATAGTGAGGTGCAGAACATCCCTTCCTTTCGGGACCGGCAGGGCGGTATCCAGCAACTTAGTAGAATTCAAACTGACCAGAGAGGAGACTTCCCGCAGAGGTCCAAGACCCGAGTGAAACTCCCTGCCAAAATGAACAAACACCCAAAAAGAGATACCAGAAATGCAAAAAACCAAGAAAGTACAACACCAAAAGTTAATAAATCTGAAAGTCTAGATCCTATAGAACAAAAATCCCTTGAAATGAATGACAGGGAATTTCGAGTGATAATCCTAAAGAGACTGAATGAGATACAAGAAAACACAGCTAGACAGCATGATGAAACCAGGAAAAACATACAGGACCTGAAAGAGGAAATGTACAAGGAAATCACTGTCATAAAAAAAAATGTAGCAGAGCTTGCCGAACTGAAGAAGTTATTCAGCGAAATAAAAAAAACACAATGGAGAGTTTAATCAGCAGGATAACGGAAGTTGAAGAGAGAACCTCTGTACTTGAAGATGGGCTCTTTGGAATAATACAAGAAGACAAGAAAAAAGAAAAAAAAGTATCAAAGATATTGAAGAAAATCTGAGAGAGATATTATACAACCTTAAGTGCTCAAATNTAATGGTGACCAATATCACAAATACACAAGAAAGAGCAAAACGCACCATTAAAACAAAAACACCAGCAAGAAAGAAAATGAAGCTAAATAATCCCACCTTAAATCTCCAACTAACACTGAAAAAGATAAACAAGAGTGGAAATAATGATCAAAATATATTTAAACCATCTAAATAAGAAGCAATTAAATGACAGGAATTAAGCAACACATGTCATAACTACCCTAAATGTGAATGGACTAAACTCCCCAGTCAAAAGACACAGGCTCATGGACTGATTGGAGTAAAAAGCAGGACCCAAACATATGCTGTCTTCAAGAGACCTACCTTATCTATGGAGACACAAACAGACTAAAAGTGAAGGGATGGAAAAATATATACCATCCAAATAGAAACCCAAAACAAGCAGGAGCAGCTATTCTTATATCAGATAAAATAGACTTTAAACCAAAAAAAGATAAAAAGAGACAAGGCCACTATATAATGTTAAAAACATCTCTCCAGCTAGAAGACATAACAATTGCAAATAAATATGCACTCAATACTGGAGCACCCAGATATATAAAGCAAACACTCTTAGGCCTAAAGAAAGAGATAAGCCCTAACACATTAATAGTGGGTGATCTGAACACCCCTCTTTTAGCGTGGGACAGATCTTCCAGGCAACAAGTCAGCAAAGAGACACAGGATTTAGTCTATACCTTAGATCAACTGGACCTGGCAGATATATATAGAACATTTCACCCAACAACTAAAGAATATACTTTCT
>NW_007737024.1:0-5853 GCF_000696425.1 Galeopterus variegatus
CCCCCCCCCCCCCGTCTCCTTTCTCCCCCCTCCTCCTCTTCCTCCCTCTGCCTCTGGGTCTCAGTCTTGGTCCCAGTCTCTCTCTCTCTCCAGGGACGCATGTGGCAGCTGTGCTCTTTATCACCTAGCAGTGCTAATGTATTCACTGTGGGAACAACTTGGGTAGAGAGACTGTCACGTATTCAGTTAGGCAAACAGAGATCATTCTAACTTGCAGTTCATCAAAATTAAAGCTGCTTGCTTAATATAGAAACAGAGCTTTTAAGTCACATGCCCAATGAAATTACTTGACTTATGACTAGAAGCACTCTTTGTGGGCTCTTTAGATGGCTTCATAAAAGTTTAGAAGTTAGAATTTAAGATCATTATTTCATCATACAGAATATAAGTAAGATTAACAGAGAAAGAGAACCATTCTTATTTTAAGAAGATCAAATTGTTGTCCATAGATAAGTACCTAAATGTTTGCCATTGATAATTCCTTGTGTTTATTACTTTTAGTGGAGAAAATGGGACCAATGACTAATATATCACTTGCTAGACAGAGCAGCCTAGGAAAAAAGTGAAAAATTAAATGAGATCATTGTGTGTGTGTATATATGTGTGTATAATAAAATGGAAGGGGGTTGGCATTTTCATGCCAAAGACTGTGGTATTTAAAAATAAGGAGGTTGGGGAGGGAGTAGGTCCCAAACAGAGAGGTCCTATTATGTAATGCTGACGTGAAAGGAGTAACTGTATTTAACTAAATTAGCTCAGCAAACAGACTTTAAGAATAGATTTCTCATTAAAATGTGTTTTAGTTTTAATAGCTCTTTCCAGCAGTTCTTTTTTTTTTTTTTTTTAGTGTGGGGGTTCGGGCTGTGGGAATTAAGTGAAAATTAGGTTTAAAAGTAAAAATTGCTAGGTACAGTAGCCTTATTGAGATATCCTTGGGCATGATCTGCCCCCTGGTGGATACAATGTGTTTTATTACTTTCAAAACATTCTGTCATGCTGGTGCCTTTGAAATTAGAAAATAAGCCTATTTGGAACTAGATAGGATTTCATAGATCAATTTTTCTCTTACTTATGAGCGTATATGACAGGGCTATGGTCCCCAGCTACTTGGTGGCAAGGCCAGGTTTCTAGGCTTCTGGTCCAAGCCTCGTTGTTTGATGTCATTTTCAAGGTTATTGCCTCTCTTAAGCTCATTTTATTTTAATTTTTTGTGCACATTTTAATAGATACTTATGCTACTGTAGTTTTAAATATAACTACAACTACATAAAATATAAATATATATGCATTTAAAAGTCACTTCAGAATTCTTTTTCGTTTAATTAATAAGATCAGCATTTGACTTTGGTTGATCTAGAACGTTTGAAATTGACTTCAGTTTTTCATACATTGTGGGGGGAAGGCAAGGTTTAGATTATTATGATCTTTTCATTATGTATGACTTTTTAAGGTGTATAGTATAGGCAAGGTTGACTTGCGGCTAACTCGTCTTTGCAATTCGGTACCCAGGACATGATTGACAGAGGGCCAGCATTAACCGCTGTCTGTCAAAGGATGAATACGGAGCAACTGTTGGATCAGAATCTTTGCTTGCTTTGCATGTTCTGGCTTTTCAAAACTGGAACGATTTCTTCTTAACCATGTCTTTTATGTCCTGGAATGATAATTGAGTATTTGGTCTTTTTTTATTTCTAGAAATGTATTTAGAAATGATATCATTGGAACGCTGAACAAAACTTGTGCCCTGGATTTGAAAGGCACCAAGCAGAATAAGGCGAGGGGCATCCATGGCTCATGCTCACAAAGTACAGCAGGTGAAGGGGATGGGCTTGGAGAGGCAAAGAAAGGGAACCAAAATTCATCAAGAAGCCTCCTTTCTGTCTAATTCCCAGGGGAGCCCAAGAGGCATTTTTCTGTGGGGAAACTGAGGCTCAGTACTGTTGAGTGACTTGCTAAAGACACTTTTGTTATTAAGTAACACAGGATTTGAACTTCAGGGTCTGTGATGGCAAAGTCTGTTATTTCCAGAACAGAATCCTAATTCCTGGTACAGGATTGTACCTTAAGGGTTTTGTTTGGTTTGCTAAGACCTTTGGACTAAGTCCTTTAGGCAGAAGAGAAGTTTCCTAAGTTTTTCTGGCAAGCAAGGGAGTGATCCAGCATATTTTGAGAAGATCATGTGAATCAGGGAATTTGTTTACAGGAAGGAGAATGCTTGATTGTCAGGTGCCAGCAGAAAAGTATTGTGTAAAGGGCCAGAGTATATATTGTAGGCTTTGTGGGTGAGACCACCTCTGTTGCAAATTGAACTCAACTCTGCACAGTACAAGAGCACTCACAGACAGTATGCAAATGACGGGCCCGGGCTGTATTCCAGTAAAACTTTATTTACAAAAACAGGTAATAGTTCAGATTTGAGGGCTGTAGTTTGCTGACCCCGTGCTAGATCTAGGAAACTGGATGGAAGAGTACCACTAGGAGACTAGCCTGCGCAGTGCACAAAGGGCCCTGCTCACATCAGACACCTTTCCTGCAGGTGTGTTCTGGATGCTTCCTCCCTGCTCTTCTGAAGACTTTGCCCCACCATTGAGCCTTGCCGACCCTGATTCTTTGACCTCTCCCTCTCTACTGGGTCATTGGCATTATCATTCAAAAATTTCTAGTATGTTCCATCTTGGAACAAATAAAAGATGTTCATTTGGTTCCGCACCCTCCTTAAGCCACCTGTTTATCTCAGCACTCTCCTTCATGGTGCTCTGTCCTTCTGGATCTCTTCCTAGCTCTCTGGCCACCCCTTGGCCATTTTCACCTCCTTTTCTTGTAACCAACCTGCCTGTTCTTCTGTGAGTCTGCCTGACTCCCCAAATTTTACACCCCCCTCAACCCCACCAACTTCTCTAAGTCCCAGACTTGTGGCCCAGGTACACCTTGGGTGTCATCACTGAGATATCTCACGGGTATCTCAAGGCTGGCATGTTCTAAATGCGTTGTCATTTTCTCCCAGAAACGTGTCCCTACTCTTGTGCTTCCTGTGCTCACCCAGTGGACTCTCCATCCTTCCCTGTCCTAAGCCTGAGATCTGCAAGTCATTCTTTGATCTAGAATCATTCTTTTTTTGTCCTCCAGAATTAAAGGTAAAATTACAAAGAGTAAAGTTTATCTATCTGATGTATACAGTTTGATTCGTTTTGACACTTGTACAAACCTGTTACCAACATCCAGATCCTCACACTAGCATGCTCCCCCAGGTCTCAGGTGTCATTCTTTTTTTTTTTTTTTCCTTTTTTTTGTCTTTTTTCGTGTCCGGCAACGGACCGCAACCCTCAGTGTCGCGCCCGCACCGGACCGGGACTGGCAACGGGATCGCAACCCTTGCTGCGCCCACCCCTCGCTCAGCCAGTGAGCGGGAACTGGTCTGTATGTGGGATCCGAACCCTCGGCGGGAGCGCCGCCGCGCTCCCAAGTGGTGCACTTATCCAGTGCGCCACCGGGCCGGCCCCTCAGGTGTCATTCTTGAGGCTTTCCTGTCACCTACTGACCACCCTCCTGCCAGGCCCTTAAGGGACCCTGACCATCTTCCCTGCACGGCCTTTCCTGGGGCTTCTCACTTCATGTCTGCTGCATGCCCCTCCACCCCCACGCCAGACTTTTCCTTTGCTCTCCCTGCCTCCTCTCTCACCTCCCTTCTATCCACTCTACACAGGAGTCAGCATGATTCTTTAAAATCTTCAGTATGATCATGGCATTCTCCTGCTTAAAATCTGTCTGTGACTTTCTATTGTGCCTACAAAAAAGTCTCAGAAGATTTTAATATGGCCTGTGTCATATTTTTCTCTCTCTTTTTCATTTTTATTATGATAGTTGCAAAGTTTTAGGGGCTGGCTGGTTAGCTCAGTTGGCTAGAGCAAGATGCTGATAACGCCAAGGTCCAGGGTTCGATCCCTGTACTGGCCAGCCACCAAAAAATAATACTAGGACTATCGTTACAAAGTTTTTGCATTATCTGGGTGGGCAAGTTTTTGCAGAAGCCTGTTGGCACAGGTGTAGGTGTATTATTGCCACGGGCTGCTAAGAACAAAGTGGAACTGCGAGCAAGAGGGGAGGAGGGTAAATGTGTACCACCTGCAAAGAGTCCTGTTACTGTGACATTAATGTCTGGGGACAACTGGCCTATTCCTAGGTTTTAGCAATTTGTCAGTTATTTTGTTATTTTTATTCTTTGCCTTGCTTATGTAGCACTTACCTCCTAGCGCAGTCCCGTTGGAATATGTGAAACTGCTTTCCAGAGCAGCAGCTCTTGAAGTGGCTTCATGGTAGAATCATCCAGAAAAAATTTTTTTTTTCTTTTTTTGGCAGCTTGCTGGTATGGGGATCCGAACCCTTGACTTTGGTGTTCTTACACCACACACTAACCAACTGAGCTAACCTCCAGCTCTGCCTCCATAAATTTGGATGGGGGTATTAGGTACCTCTGGTGTGCACCTAAGCTTGAGAACCACTGTTGTGGAGCACTGTACAAATCTGAGATTCATATTTGTTTCAAGTTTTATTTATTTATGAAAAAACAGATGTCTTAAAGAAGATGCTTGAAGAAGATAGGACACAGTGAGAAAAAGTGTGGCTGAAGTTGACAGTCGTGGATGTCAGTCTCTGTCAACTCTAGCCGTGCTTTGTCTCATTATGTCCTGTGTTCTTCAAGTATCTTAAGGACAGTGAAAGTCCTGGGTTTTCTTTCCCTTGACTGAGTCTTTGCTGTTGAGTTTGAACAGTTTCTCCATGGTTGTATTTTTGCCATGTATGTCAGTCAAGGTGGGCTAATTGCTGTAGCAAACATCCCCCTGATCTCAGGGGCATAACATAGGCAATGGTTTATTTCCTGCACATGCCACAGTCCCTTCTGGGTAGATGAGGGACTCCGTGTGCTTCTTTGTTTTGGAGATGTGGGCATGCAGATGGCAAGTGGAAGATAGCCCAGAGGACCACGGAGGGGGATTTTAGCCACCAGGCATGGAAATGGCATATGTCCCTCTGGCTCAGTTGTTTAGTCGCCCTCTTATCCAATTGGCTGCAGGCTCTCCTTTCTACAAGGGAAGCTGAAATGTCTACTTCTGTGTCCAGCGGGTAAAGAAGTGGGTTTGGGAAACATAGCATTGCTTCTGACTCACCCGTTTCAACTAGTGATCTTATCCTTTTAGTTTTTGCTTTTGGTTTTGATAATTCACTCGCAACCAACTGCTAGGAAGACATATCTTTTTGAAAATAAGGAGAATTATTTAAATCTTTCCTTGGAACTTTCTCTCGTAGTTTCTCTGTCAGTCATTCAGTGCATGGTTGTTGAATGCCCCCCACATGCCGGACACTGAGCTGTGTTGGTCCCAGTTAT
Source organism: Galeopterus variegatus (assembly GCF_000696425.1). Taxonomy (NCBI): domain Eukaryota; kingdom Metazoa; phylum Chordata; class Mammalia; order Dermoptera; family Cynocephalidae; genus Galeopterus; species Galeopterus variegatus. The sequence continues at coordinate 5,384 of NW_007737024.1, forward strand.
GCAAAGAGGAATGCTGAGCCCTGTGCTAGGTAGATTCTGGTTGCTGATAAGGGAAACCCCAACCGAAGTTGGCTTAACTTACACCCACCTTTTATTATCTCAGACATCACGAGGCAGGGCAGTTTCAGGGCTGTCGATTCAGCCCCTCCCGCTGGGCTTGTCTCTGATATTCTTGGCTTTTGCTTTATGATCTCAAGATAGGTGTGGATTCTCAGGTATTTGTTGTCTGCAGCAAGCGGGACATTTCTGCCTGGTCTTTTTTGTGTGTATGCAGACCTTCCCAGGATCACTCAGCACATTTGACATTCCATCTCCCTGGCTGGAATCATAGCACAGGCTCATGTCCAGCCCTGTCCTTTGCAGAGGGATGGAATGACTGTGGTTGGCCTAGACCAGTGGAGATGCCCCAAGGGCCCACAGCACCCAGCCTGCCACAGATGGTGTCACTTTGAGTCATTTCCTCTTTTTTA
>NW_007737024.1:6495-9854 GCF_000696425.1 Galeopterus variegatus
AGGGCCCACAGCACCCAGCCTGCCACAGATGGTGTCACTTTGAGTCATTTCCTCTTTTTTATTCTTTCTTAATCCTTCACCACATTTCCAGCAAAATTCCTCTTCCCAGATAACTTCCCAGATGTTGGCACTCAATGACAACTTCTCTTTTAGAACTCAAATGAGACTTGTCTGCTTATCCGACCATTTAGCAATTACTAACATGCTGTCTCGTGGTGGTGTTTGTATGACTGTGCTGTGACTTATCCCTTCCATTTACTTTTCTCATAAGTTCTGGCCTTTTTGCTTCTTCTGTTTTCCCCGTGATACTGAGCATGGTGCCTAGCACAAAACTGATTGGGTTTCTCCTTCCAAGTCTTTCTCATCTCCTTATCTTTCTTACCAACTTCAGCCCGGTTACATGTGTCCAGTGACTGCACACCTGGATGATAGAAATAGCCCCTAGGAACACCTCAGTGCTTGTAGAGTTGTGTTCTTCACGGGTGACCTTGATGGCATCAGTCTCAGCCCTTCCTGCTCTGCCACCTCTGATCTCAGTCCCACCAAGCTGCCGAGTCCCAGATCCCTTTCTCCTGCAAGGGTCTTTCCGAGCCGATCGGCTCCTGTGCTCTTGCTCGCGTTACTGTCTTCCCCAGAGTCCACCCCCTTTCCTCCGTGCCTGCCTGCTGTTTGCCTCTTTCAGGGCAGAGCTCACACCCTATTTACTTCTCACACTGGCCTCCCCACCTCAGTTGCTTTGCTCACTTCTCCTTCGCTGTCGCTAATGCAGGACCACAGCAGTATTTGGAAGGCAAAGCGACCTGGCGGTAGATTCTGACTCTGGCTCTTAGTTACTGCTTCCCTTGTAGGATTATTGTGGGGATAAAATGATTTAGTGTGGGCTGTGTCCCTGAAGGTTTGTTGCCTGTTCCCTCAAAAAATATTTATGAACGATTGCATTTTTAGGCACATTTACCTGCTTTAGGTGTCCCTGAAAGATACTGTTAATGTGCTTATTCACTGAGCAAATATTTACCAAGGGATCGCCACAAGTCAGGCACTGTTGTGGAGTTTGGGATACGCTAGGGAACAAAATGAAGGTCCCCAGTCTTGTGGAGCTTACCTTCTGTGACAGGCACCACCATCGTATGATCTTTCCTTAATAAAAGGTGGCTCTGTTTACCTCTTATGCCAAAGGGAGATGTGTGTGAGGCTGCAGACAGAGTGGCCAGCAGGGAAGGGACTTCTATATCCCTTCAACTCAGCTCTTTGGAAACAGGCATTTTGATCTCCCTTTTTCCACTTTTCAGCAATTGTTCTGTACCATCAACCGAGCTGGGTTTTTAAAGAAATTATGCTTAGAAGCACACATTGCTGCGTTTTGTCTTTCAGTGGTGAAAGTGGGGCAGGTAAAACCGAAAGCACCAAGTTGATCCTCAAGTTTCTATCAGTCATCAGTCAACAGTCTTCAGAATTATCCTTAAAGGAGAAGACATCCTGTGTTGAACAAGCTATCCTTGAAAGCAGGTATTTCTTCATTGTTTTTCTTGTTTCCAACTTACAAAATTCACTTTCCTCACAGTATGGCTTATTTAATGAAGAGTTAAAATCGGTTGGTCTAGTTTCTCTTTTTCTTGACTTCTTTTTTTACAATTCCTTACGAAAAGGTCTTGCCGTGCACATAGCACTTTCTAATAACCTCAGCAATGACTCTTCCCAGTTGAAGATGCTCCTGACTCTTCACCACTGGGCCAGTTTGAGATGGTGACTGAGTGGTACCAAGGAACAAGTCTGCAGCCTCCTTCCTACCTGAGAGCCCTTGACTCCAGCATCACCTGTTTTTGAAGGACCCACTAGTCAGCTAGGGCACTAGTATTAGAGTTTGTAGAACAAGTACTCAAGCATTAGAGTTGACTAGTTTTCTTGAGGCCGTGTTATCAGCAGAAATGTCACCCCCAGCCACTGTGTAAAGGAAGGCATAGAGAGGAACAAGGCTCTGCCAGTGTTCAGCTGTTGGGGGGCTCAGTGTGAGCAGAATTTTGTAGCCTGTCATGTGGCAAATCAATGACATATTCTATGGCAGGGAGCCTCAGAACTTTGAAAGAGAGCTAGGTGTGTGGCGAGGTATCGCTGAATTTTTATATAAAATATTTGCAATTGCCCGGTATCTGATTTGTGCCTTATAAGATTTTAGAACCAGTAGAGACTTTGCAGATCCTGTTAGAAATTCATCCAGGTCTCGGGGATTGGCAAACCTCAGCTTGATGCCCATATCCTGCAACCTGTTTTGGTGGGTTTTTTTTGTTTTTTATTTTTAGTTTCAACACTTTTTTTTTCATTGTGGTAAAATATGCATAAAATGTGTAATTTTAATCATTTTAGCTCAGTGGCATTAAGTACATTCACATTGTTGTACAAGCACCAACACCATCCATCTCCAGAACTTCTTAATCTCCTTCCTGCAGCCTGTTATAAATAAAGTTTTATTAGAACCCAGCTACACTCCTTTATATCAATTGTGGCTGCTTTCAAGCTATAGCAGTGGAGCTGAGTAGTTGCACTAGAGACTACATGGTATGCAAAGCCTAAAATGTTTACTATCTGGTCCTATACAGAAAAAGTTTATCAGCCCCTGATCTAGTCTGGCTTTGTCTTACAGTTGGAGAAGACCCAAAGAAGTGAAATGAGTTTCTCCTAGGATACATAGCGAATGAGAGAAATTTACAGGACTGGAACTTACAGTTTCTAGCATTCAAGTGGGGACTTTTTCTGTACTATCCCTGGATTGCGTGTAGAAGCCCAAGCTAATTGGTGCAGGGATGAGCCACTGTGGTCTCCTAGGATACATAGCGAATGAGAGAAATTTACAGGACTGGAACTTACAGTTTCTAGCATTCAAGTGGGGACTTTTTCTGTACAATCCCTGGATTGCGTGTAGAAGCCCAAGCTAATTGGTGCAGGGATGAGCCACTGTGGTCTCCTCAACTATGTAACGTCCTTTGCCAGCACAACCTGCTGTGAGATCCTTGCTCTTCTTCTAAACAGATATGCAGGATAAAGTCATTTCAGCAAGTGTTTTGAAAATCTGGCTCTTCTGAAAATAAGCATAGTCACCCTAGATTGTTTTGGTTTCAGACTTTTCTTGCAGTTGTATATTTTGACATTTGCGTGAAATGCTCTTGCCATTTTTAGATCTGCCCTAGTTAATACTCTGTGCTGTTCTCACTTCGTTTGCAGTCCCATCATGGAAGCTTTCGGCAACGCGAAGACAGTGTACAACAACAACTCCAGTCGCTTCGGGAAGTTTGTTCAGCTGAACATCTGTCAGAAGGGAAATATTCAGGGCGGGAGGATTGTAGATTGTATCCTGTTTCATTTAG
>NW_007737024.1:10384-11331 GCF_000696425.1 Galeopterus variegatus
CCTAGTTATTTCTCCAATATTAGTGTACTTGACCTAATTATCCTGAGATGACCATTTTTCTTTTGGAAATCTCTGATATCATGTCTATAATCTGAAAAATTGGATTCATCCTCAAACATAAGATATTTGGGTTTTTGTTTTTGTTTTTTTGGTGGCTGGCCAGTCCAGAGATCTGAAGCGTTGACCTTGATGCAACCCCATGACCTTGAAGCAACACCATGCTCTAACCAACTGAGCTAACCGTCCAGCCCCAGATATTTGTTTGAAATTGATTTTGTCAAATAGTTTGGTACCTGAGAGGATATCATGTGTCATGTTTGGAACTGGATTTACATGAAGTAGTCTCTGCTTTGTTTGCTTGTCTTTTGGCACTTGACATTTCAATGTCAAAAAAATAGGGACCTATAATTATTGGGATAACAAAGAATAGAAAATTAAAGACTGATTGAGTGTATCGTATCCTTGTTTTGTTCCTTGACTTGCCATTGCTTTTCACATGAAGATTTATTAGAAAAAGTAAGTAAATATGATGTCTTCACATTTTCTCCCACAATAACAATTTTCAGAAATTATTGGTTTATGTGAATTTAGCAGAGGAAACATCTCTAAATATGACTGATCTGTCTCCACAGAATCGAGTAGTAAGGCAAAATCCTGGGGAAAGGAATTATCACATATTCTATGCACTGCTGGCAGGGCTGGACCATGAAGAAAGAGGTAAGCAAATGGGCAGTAGCAGAGAAATACACATTAGCAGCTCATTTTCGATTCAAAACACATCGGTAAAGGCGAAGACATCTGTTTTGATGTTGTTGATATTCCACCAATTGCAATGAAATGTATATTATGAAAGCACCCAAAGATGCTGAATTCCTTTGGGGCCAATTAACATAGACAGAAAATTATCAATAAGGAAATCTTGAATTTTTTGTTTGTTTTCTTGGAGT
>NW_007737024.1:11820-13249 GCF_000696425.1 Galeopterus variegatus
AAGACGATCAGTGACCAGGAATCCTTTAGGGAAGTTATTGTGAGTTACTTTTTTTTCCTCTATTAAGAGTCACAGATTCTGTGTTTTAAAAAAATTTTTTTTGTTTAAATAAAAACAGAAGTAATTACATTTGGACCTGTTTGTGAGAATAGGTATTCCTTTTTGTTACAAGTCACGATGAAGACTGCCTTCGAGGCTGGAAGGGAGTTCAAGGGATCCTCTTTCTTTAGAAGATGGTTGTGTGTCTCACTCAGGGCAGACGGGTGGTTTACTTGGAGCAGCATCTTCAGAATATGTGCCCTGTACCCACCAAAACAAAAGAAAACTAAAAAAATCATGGGCTTTGCCCTGTAGCAACCAGATACTCCATTTTTGAGCTTACAAGTAAGATTTCTTTTACAAAATGGATTCTGCCCCTGAAAAAAAATCCATCAGCCATTGGACCAAGTGACCAATAAGGTATCAGTCAGTTCTCATAGCCAATTGTGATAACCATTTCTGATTGTATGAACACCAGTCATCTCAAGAATCAGTTATGGCATGCCATGGTCTCTTGTAATTGTTGAATATCACCATGACTTTGTTATAAGGTGACTGCATTTAAGAAGCCTGGTCATCGAACATTGTTAACAGCCACACCTGATTGAGGATGGCCAGGAGATTCCATCATTGTGGTCTCAGTTCCTTTTCCAGAGTCCTTACTATAATAGTTGAATACAGTGCATCTAGGGTTAATGCATCACCATTGGATCATCATACATGCAGCTGACATTTACCAAGCACTTACTTTCATGAACTTTAGTGGACTTCTCTCTCTGCTCCCAATGACTCTGTGAGGGTAGGAAGTGTGGTTGTCACCATTATAAGACTCAGAGAGTTTGGTGGCCAGCTTAACCTTCTGGAGTACCTGGTAGAGCCAGTAACCAAACATAGTCTAACTTCAAGTCCCAGATTCTAAACCACGAGGTAGGTACTACCTGCTTTCAGTGCACCACAGCTTTTGCTTTGTAGGTTGTTCCTGAAAGGCCAACATTTTTGTTCCATAACTAGTCTTACTCTCATAGATTATTCATAAGAATGTCTTGTGAAATTAAATCCAAGTTTGTTTTTTGATGGGTATAAATCATATATCGTTTCTCCAAGTCTAATAGATGTAAGTTGAAAGTGAAATTCAGATCAGACTAAGCTCTAATTTCATGATTGTCCTCCCCTCTATCTCCCTTTTAAAGATGTCATGGTTTGCAGAGCGTTTTCTCTTACCATCTCTCCTTTCTTTACCCTGTTAACCAGAAGCCTCCTGCAGACAGCATCTTTTAGTGTATAACCTAGGAGGCATGGGATTTGGCCCTCTAAATTGGATTTAATGAAGTGTTTCTCTAGGTATCTTAAATTACCTTTCCCGATTTTATTTAGGCCCCCTAGACTTCCT
>NW_007737024.1:14149-15537 GCF_000696425.1 Galeopterus variegatus
GTGTTTCTCTAGGTATCTTAAATTACCTTTCCCGATTTTATTTAGGCCCCCTAGACTTCCTGCACTACTCAAACCTTCCTTCAGCATTCATTTATTACTGTCTTTGCTGAAAAGATCGTGTGTTAGAATAAATACTCATTCTTGTTTTTAGTGAGTACAGCAAAGAAAGGCTTGTCTCAGGATTTTTTCTTTCTTTTTTTTTTTTGTTTCCTTCTTGAAGCTGAAAAACAATAATTTGTGGTAAAAGGAGACAGAGAAGATGTCTCATCACCCAAATCAGAGCCTCACTGCAGGTCCTATCACCGGTGAGCTCTCTGGCCACTAGGGTGCACTTGGCAGTGAGGATTCTCTTGTCCTGGGAGGGCCTTGAGGAATTTCTCCGATGGTGTTACTCTGTTTTCCTCTTGGGGCATCATTTTCCCATTCAAGACTGTTTCTTCTTTCTGTTAGCTACAAGTAAACCTTTAGAGCTTGTCTTAATTTCAGTGATTGCTAGCTTTTACTATTAAATTGAAATACATTTTGGCATTTGAAAGTTGGTCTCATGACAAAAGGAAGTATTATCTAGAGAGGAAGAGAAATTTATACCTGAAATTGACGTAATGAATATTATTGACATTTTCACATAACTTATTCTAGTTAGATAGTCTATTTATACATATTTATAGATCCTTAAATACTTAGTTTACAATTACTTTTTGGTGTTGGACCACCAGAAGTATCAATGAAAACTTAGCTGATGTTTATTAAGATCATGAATATGACATTTTTGCTAATATTATTTGGCCTTGTTCAGCAAGGTTAAATAATATTTAAGCAATGCAGCAGAACAAAAGGAACAAAAATAAATGTGCAACTATAGGGAAAGAAAGAGGAAAACATGTTCCTTTCTATAGATATATAAGATTCTGTCCTCCCCAAACTATGAGTATCAAGAATTGGGGAATAGTTTAAATAATTTGTTATACCCATAAAATAAGATCCATTTAAGCAAGTAAAATACATGTTCAAGTATATTTAATAATACAGAAAACTTAGCTTATTATGTAAAAAGTGAGGAAGAAGGTAGCATTCTATAATCTTTTTGTTCAAAATGTAGAGATTATATGTGCAGGAAAAAGATTTGAACAAAAACATACCACAAATGTTATCTCATGGCAGAATCCTAGAATTTCATTTTTATTCTTTATCATTCTATGTTATATATTTCTATAATGAACATATCAACTTTAATGATTATATGATTATATTTTCAATATCATAATTTCTATAATACTGTATAGGAATGTAATTGTTTTAGTTCGTTTTGTGTTGCTATAACAGAAAAACCTGAGACTGGGGAATTTATAAGGAAAAGAGGTTTATTTGGCTTATGATTCTGGGACAGC
>NW_007737024.1:16856-18924 GCF_000696425.1 Galeopterus variegatus
GGCGGGTACAAGTAGATCACATGGTGAGAGGAAGCAAGAGAGAGAGAGACAGGAGGTGCCAGGGTCTTTTTAAGCAACGAGCTCTCGCAGGAACTTATAGAGCGAGAACTCACTCATTAATCCCCCCACCCCCAGGGAGAGCATTAATCCATTCATGAGGGATCTACCCCCATGACTCAATCAGTTTCCAACACTGCCACATTGGAGATCAAATTTCCATGTGAGTTTTGGAGGGGACAACACATCCAAACTCCATCAATAATCATGCATGTCTTTATCAGTACCAGCCAGTGCATCTTACTGTCCTGTGCTACTCTCTGCAGCCAAGGGTGACACAGACATGGTTAGCAAACAGCACTAACGTCTTCCAGCTGAAGTTGATTTTTATACCTTCAGCTGTTTGAACACGTGCTGTGTGCCAGGCACTGTTCTAGACACCAGGGAGACTGCAATGAACAAGTGAGATATAATCTCTGCATTCTGCAGGAGAAATGGAAAGGATTGGAACAGATTATACTGTTGTGTTTTATGTAATTTGTCTCAATATTTCCTTCCAATATCAAATACTATTTAAATTTTTATCTTTGGGTGGAATCAAAGGAAGAGAAGGGACCACATTCCCTTGGGGAATCAAGAATCATTTGTTGGCAGAAAGTGTTAAAATGTTAACGGAGAAAAATTGTTTCTGTGAATTGTGTATGAAAATGTCACTTCTGGTACTCATTTTTAGCCACTAAAAAACCCACCATTATTGTTTTTGTCAACTTGAATGTCAATGTACTCTGGTTAGAACCTTTTAAGCATTTTGATTATTTCATTGAGAATTTGCTTTGTATGTTTTAAAAATTCATCATTGGCAACAACTAACCTTAATATAAATACATAAGTAACCATGAAATCTTCTGAACAGCTTTTATATATATTTTTATAATAATTATATATATATATATAATTAATTCGTTTGTTTTTGGTCAGTACAGGGATCTGAACCCTGAGCAGCTTTAATCTTAGAGTTTTACTTTTAGAGCAGTGAACCTATGCTAAATTTCATAGCCATTTTTTTCTCCAGCCTTCCAAGTTGCAAGATAAATTGTTTGGACAGGATGAAAGCTATTTCAAGTCAGTAGTAACACCTATTTTATTTTATTGCCTGCATGTGACCTGCCAAGATGGTGGCTGATGACATGTGTGTGAGGTAACAGAGCGGTCATTTATCCATTCTTTTATTCCACAAATACTGAACATTCACAGCGTGCCTGGCACGGACCAGGGCTGGGATTTCCTGGCCACATAAACCTTTCTGAGTATATCCATGGGTTTTGCATAGCTTGTGGCTGTGTTGATGTACGAATACACATTCATTCATGGTGAGTCAAATTTTATTAAAACTCAAAGGACTGACTTTGTATTTCAACTTTGCCAAACTTGGGAACATTAGTCTCTTTTAGTCTGGGAAAACTTGGAAGTAAGAGCAAATTTTATATTATAAAATAATATACTTTTTAATAACATAATGTTACATAATAAACATAACATTACATAACAAATTATTATCAAGTTACTTATTTATAATTTACTGTACCCAAAATAGCCTCCCCTTCCACCATTTCAGTCATACCATTTGTTTAAGATTCATTTGAGGTCCCTTCGCTTCTTGGAGCAGGGCTCACCTCTTGTCTCTTTGTTTCTAGGGGGATAAGCTGGGCCTCCTTTGGTGCTTAATGGTTGGGACTACCACACATCTGTCACCTTCCCACACACACACACACACTCACACACTCCTACACTCTCACACTCATAAACATCTGTTTTTTATGTGCTTAATAAAGAATTTTTTTGTGTGTGTCTTTTTCGTGACCGGTAAGGGGATTGCAACCCTTGGTGTGGTGTTGCCCAAACCGCACTCAGCCAGCGAGCGCACCGGTCATTCCTATATAGGATCCGAACTCGCGGCGGGAGCGTCGCTGCGCTCCCAGCGCCACACTCTCCTGAGTGTGCCACGGGGCTAGCCCAAGAATTTTACTGAAAATATTTTGTCTAACTTTGTGCCAGTGTTATAACTAAATTT
>NW_007737024.1:19541-22699 GCF_000696425.1 Galeopterus variegatus
TGCTGAGATAAAATAATTATAATAAGCCTTAAATTAAAGTGGCTACTCTTGCCATAGAGGTGGAGATGCCTTCTTGTCCCATCTACAATCTTCTTAACAAGCAAATTAGTGGCAGATCTTGCGAGCAGTTTTAGCACACATGCCCACACTGGTGATAATTGGTTGCAGCCATTAAATTAACCCATGGTACGGTTATTACAACTACCACTTATCATCACATCTTAATAAGCAATCACGGAGTTAGACTTGAAAGCAGAATCACAAATTTATTAATATAGTAAGCACATTTATTTTGTTCATTTGCTTGCATATCTTCATATACAACCTTTGTATGTATTTTAATAACTCAAACAAGAATTTTCCTATGGGGCATGTGTTGGTATTTTTCATCAGACAGTTAGAAATTTTCTGCTACCTTAAACTTATTTTTTTTTCATTTTATTTCTTTTTAGTATTATATAAAGTCCAGGTAGGTGACTTAGTGAAGATTTTCCTTTCCGTGGTCATTGTTAGAATGGCTTAGAAAATTTTTATAAACCAGTTTTGAATATATCTTGTCATATATGAAGAAAACTTTAATCACAAAAAGAGAAAATATTTACTTTTGCACAGTGTAGGTACTTTATAATTATTTTGCCATCTGACTTGGTCCTTCACACTCTTTTAAGAGCCTTCAAAATAAGACATTATTCTATATTTTTAATCATATTTCTTCGCTTTTAGCTTTTTTTTCTGTTTTTGTCACGGCNAGAAGTGTTGATGTCTAGGGAAGACAGATCCAGATCTATTCACATTTTCCATCCATATCTACTATAAAGGAGAAAAAGATTTTCATTAAAAAAAATGAAGTAACTGATAGAGAATTTTGTTCCACCTATTTGGGTCCCTGTTTCATTTAACTATTAAGACAAGGTCCCCAAGTTTACACTGGAGGAGTCTCATGAAGTGCCACTTTTCTTCCCTCCCCGAGTCTCCCCCCACCAAACTTTTATGTGTAAAGAAAACAATAAGTGTTTTGTTATGCTTTGATATCTATAGAAATAGTATTTTTTAAAAAATCACTGTCATTACTGTGACTCCCTGAAGTAATGCTTTTGTATCACAGATAGGAGGCTTGTTTATAAGGCAGATATTTATCTTTATTTCATTGATTGGATTGTCTCTCTCTCTCTTTTACGTGTACCTGTGTAAAGACTGTCATTTTAGAAGTGAGAGGCTATGTATGCATCTGGTTTTTGTTTACTTGCCTTTAGAACAACCCCTAACAATCCTACTGCACCATAAGCATTTTTCATTTTCTTCANGAGCGCCGCCGCGCTTCCCAAGCGGCGCACTATCCAGTGCACCACCGGGCCGGCCCTAAAGGACAATTCTACACCTTAAAAATTCCTCTGTGCCTCTTCCTATGCAGTCCCAGCCACCCACCCCGGGCCCTAGGCAACCACACTAATCTGATTTCCGTCACTCTAGTATAGATTTATCTTCCTTAGAGTTTCATGCAAGTAAAATAATACGGTGTGGATTCTCCTGGGTTGAGCTTCCTCCAGTCACCCACATCACATGGATCACTAGTCATTCCTTTTTCCTGCTATTCTATTGAATAGACAGCAGTTTGTTTTTCACTCGCCCATGAGTAGTCTCATTTTTTGCTGTAAAAATATTGTTGATAAAATTAGAAGACATGATTGAACATAATGTTAATAACTCTACCAACGCTATTAACCAACAGTTAACCCTAACAGTAACTATTGTAGCTATTTCCAATTTTGTAAATTTTCTTCCCAGCCTGATTTTTAAAAGTAATTATAGGTACAAAAATACAATTTTTTACTCTTTTTTGTACTTTTTATATTATTACTGTTTATATAAAGCTATCATTAATTAATATAATTGTGTTTCTATATAATGTGGTTTTTTTTTTTCATTTTTTGCCAGCGGGGGGGCAGCTGGCTGGTGTGGGGATCCAGTCCCTTGACCTTGGTGTTATAACACCATGCACTCTTAACCAACTGAGCTAACTGGCCAGCCCCTCTAATGTTCTTAATTTATTTTAAAAACTATTCAATATTCTTACAGTCTTGTTTGCTATATTTGACTTGTCTAATTGTAGGATAGTTTGAATTTTTTTTTTTCCTCTGAAAGTGTTGTTAAGGTAACACCATAAAGCTTTTCTGCTATTGAGATTTTTCTTGGAAAAAAATTTCCAGCATTGAAATTATTGGCGATTACATAAGAGATTTCTTTTTTCTTTTTATGTCCTTAGACAGTAATAGAGTTGGGTTGGTAATAGAAGTTCCTAGACTTTGGGTTAGTTGAGCCTGACTTTGAGTCTGGGTTATGCAACCCTGAGAAAGTTATTTCACCTCTTGGAACCTGTGTTGTTTTTTCAGATATTAAAATTAGAAGATTATGTACATAGATGACCTAGCACAGTATTGCCGAATAATCATGTTGTTTTCCAGAAACATTATACTAATTTATAGCACCAACAACCAGTGTATAAATGTTCCTTAAGTTTATCATTGAGAAATTTTTTTGCTAATTTAATAGAAGTGGTCTGAGATTTACTTTAATTTGCACATGTTTGATTTCTAGGAAGGAAATTACTGTTCTATGGATTTGTGTTTCCTCCTGTGAGAAGTGCCTGTTGTATTTTTGTTGTTCATGTATCTTTTAGTAGAGCTTTTAATTTCCCCTCCATTGTTTGTCCTTTCTTTCTGGCTTCATTGCTTTTTCCTTGTAAAGAAATTAAACTTTTCCCATTTTAAAATTCCCAGTTGTTTCCTTTTGCAATTTCTGTTGCTTCAAAGTGGTGCTTGTTTTCCTGTTTCCCAGTCTCCTGCGGTCATTTTCTGTCCTCCTTGCAGGTCGTTCTCATCGGTATTGCCAACAGTTCGTCCTCAGCTGTGTACGTGTGTGTGGTTTTCTTTTTCTTCTTAATAGCTTTATTTCTCACCAGAATGTGGTTCCTAAATCACGACAGAAAATGAGTTAATCTTCGATATGATTCAGAAAACACTTGGCTTAGGTTGTTTAGATACTGGTTGTTGGTAACAAAGTCCTGTAGGTGCTTCCCAAAACAGCCTATGTCAACGTCCACTTACTATCTTGAGGCCAAGATAAGAGCTTAAAAATTCTTTAGAGAAATTAAAAACAGA
>NW_007737024.1:23395-25441 GCF_000696425.1 Galeopterus variegatus
CTTGCCTTTAGAACAACCCCTAACAATCCTACTGCACCATAAGCATTTTTCATTTTCTTCAGCAGGAAAAAACAACATAAAGTTAAAAACATTTCTTCTCTTCCAGACGGCAATGGAAGTAATGCAGTTCAGCAAGGAGGAAGTTCGGGAAGTTCTGAGGCTGCTCGCTGGGATACTACATCTTGGGAACATAGAATTTATCACTGCTGGTGGGGCGCAGGTTTCCTTCAAAACAGGTAAGATCCTGCCTGCTTTCTGTGGCTTTTTCCTCATAGGAAACTTCAGCCTAAAATATTGACTGTCTGGCCTTTTGCAGAAAAAGTTTTCTGACCTCTGCTATAAAGAGCTACAGAATTTTAACTGTTTATGACATGACGTGTCAGTAAATGGTCAAAGAGTCTAAGAAGTTATTACTGAATTGGGAAGGTGTCTCTGTTCTTGTTCTTATTAAGGAACAAGGAAAATGGGCTAAATAAGTGGAAATAAGAGCAACAAGGATTTGATGTAGGAAAAAATATCATAAGTTCAGTGGTGTAGTATTTTGCTCTCATTTTCTGTGGTTACTGAGGGGTGGCGTGTAACTAAGACTGTTAGTTTTGTAAGTAGCAATGCTGGGTTCATAGCCCAGTTCTGCCACAGGCTGGTCCCTGTGTGATTTATCCCCTCAGCACTAGTGACTTCTCATCTGTAGAGTGCCTCAGAGGTGTGTTGTCAAGATAGAGTGAGTTAATAATGAGGTTATTTCAAAAAATTCTTGGAAGAATAAAATTGAAAGATAACACGACTCTTTCCCTGAACTTTTTGAAGTACTCTCATACATGTACAGCTGTGTTAGTTGTCATTTTTCTGGAGTGATTTATGTATTTATTTTTTAAACTTTTCTGGTGGAAGTAATGGATGAAGTCATGGAAGCTAGGAATTGGATAAGTTCAAGTTCAAAATGGCTCGAGAGGGGCCCAGTCCTGTAGGTCAGTACTTTTCAAACATTTGGTGCTACCTAGTACCTCTTAATAATCTCAAAAATCATAGCACTCCAAGGAGCTTTTCCTTATGTGGCTTATATCTGTTGATTTTTGCCTAATTAGAAATAAAAATTGAGGCATTTAAAAAATATTAATCATTTAAAAATAACAGCAATAAACCCATTGCATATTAATATGATTATTGTGTTTTTATTTAAAATACTGTTTTCCAAAACAGAGAAAAGTCAATGAGAACAGTTACATTGTCTTACATTTTTGCAAATTTCTCTAATGTCTGACATAATAAAAGACAGCTGGATTCTCATACCTGCTTCTGCATTCAATTTGTGGAGATACCTTATGTCATGTAACGTTGGGAAACTTTTCTGTATACTGGTGAGAGAATGAGAGTTTAAAAGCAAGTAACATCTTGGTATTATTAATGAAAACAGTCACAACCTCCGACAGGGTCTTGGGGACCCCATGAGGTTGCTAGACCACACTTTGTCCAAGCACTATGTTCTATGCTACTAACCAGAATTCCTAGGTAGTGAATAACTTAGCAATAAAATGTGTGTTCTGTAAATTCTGCCTGAGGGATTCAGGAATGTTCTCCGCTTTAAGGTGTTGCTGTGTGTAGTTAGCTTTGAGCCCATTTGAGGTCCAGTGGCCTGTTTCTTCTTGGGGTGTGGGTCCATCTTTGCCATATTCCTTGTTTCCAGCTTTGGGCAGGTCTGCAGAGTTACTTGGGCTGGACCCAACACAGCTCACGGATGCTCTGACCCAGAGATCGATGTTCCTCAGGGGAGAAGAGATCCTGACGCCTCTCAATGTTCAACAGGTACACGTGCTTTTCCATCAGAACTTACCTTGTGAAAGTCCTGGGTTTTCAGATCCATGGCTTTAATTCGAATAAGTAACTACAGTGAACTGTTCAAATGACCTTGGTTCATGATTAAAAATTGAGATGATATCCAAGTGTTGGGAATAGACAAAGCTGTTGAATTGTTTTCTAAGAGACCATGTAACATAGTGTTTAAGAGGACAGGATCTAATGCAGATCACCTGAGTCTAAGTCTTGACC
>NW_007737024.1:25735-34515 GCF_000696425.1 Galeopterus variegatus
AGTAACTACAGTGAACTGTTCAAATGACCTTGGTTCATGATTAAAAATTGAGATGATATCCAAGTGTTGGGAATAGACAAAGCTGTTGAATTGTTTTCTAAGAGACCATGTAACATAGTGTTTAAGAGGACAGGATCTAATGCAGATCACCTGAGTCTAAGTCTTGACCCTTCCACTTACCACTGTCTATTCTTAAGAAATTTATTTACTGTGCCTCAGTTTCCTCCTTGTAAGACAAGGATAATTATCATACCTAATTCGTAGGATTCTTGTAAGGATGAAAACCACCAATACATGCTTAGTATTTAATGTCTGGTACAGATTAAGCACTAAATAAACATTAGCTATAAGAATGTGTTATTATTTTTATTATAATACATGAAAACAGGCAGTGGTACATTGTATCTGTTTTTGTCTCTGCTACTGCCTTGAACCAATTGATATGTGCTAGCCCTTCTAATATGTTTCTTAATTTGATAAATAAAAATGCTAACCATATCATGGAGAAAACCTTTATGTGTTCTGAGTAGAAAATAAGAAGATGATAGATAATAAAAGAAGCATAGAGCCCCAAAGAGTTTTGTTTATGTGGGTTATACAGATATCTGAATAAAGGATATACTAGAGCACACTTTCTTTAGATATCTACATTTTCCTCGATGGTATTGATTTACTGAACATTGGGGGGCCCAGGTGCAACCCCAGTGTGGCGTGTCTCCTGGGTGGGGCAAGGATGGACATGCCTGCTTGGGCTGCCATGGTCACCTGTGTGTTTGGTGTTTCCTCTCCCCGCAGGCAGTAGACAGCAGAGACTCCTTGGCCATGGCACTTTATGCACGCTGCTTCGAGTGGATGATCATGAAGATCAATAGCAGGATCAAAGGCAAAGATGACTTCAAATCTATTGGCATCCTCGACATCTTTGGATTTGAAAACTTCGAGGTAGGCTTCCTCAGAGGGGGACCCATGAATTCCTTTTTATCCGTTCATTAGCTGCTATTAAACAAATCACTTGAAACAAACTTGGATTTTTTTTTTCTGCATTTTTTTTTTTTTTTTGCCTTTTTTCATATTTAGGTGTAATAGTGCACTAACATTGTGGAATGTTTTCTCTCCTTAGGTTAATCGCTTTGAGCAGTTCAATATAAACTATGCAAATGAGAAACTTCAGGAATACTTTAACAAGCATATTTTTTCTTTGGAGCAACTAGAATATAGCAGGTAAGCACTCATAGGATTCCATTTCAAGTTTTTTGTTTTTGTTTTTTTTAAATCAGCAGCCACGTTAGATAGTTTTAATGCTTCATTTTAATTTAACTTGGCCCCTTTTCATCATTCTACAGGGAAGGATTAGTGTGGGAAGATATTGACTGGATAGACAATGGAGAATGCCTTGACTTGATTGAGAAGGTAATGGATTGTTGAAGAATGGTTACAGTCCCAGGGGTGCCCAGCTGGGCTGATTCATATTTATGGGAACAAAATAACTTGTGCAAACATGCACATCAAAGATGTGAATGTTTAGAACACAATGGACCATTTGGAAACATAAGTGTAAATGTGCAAGGTTGAATTTAAATACTTGGCTGCTTCAAAACCTATTGTCTCATTGAACTCATATTTCAGAGTCAACAGTGTGTGAATTGGCTCACTGAGATCTTAATTCAGCAGCAAAGCCTTGCCAGTCCCAGTAGTAGATTTGCCAGTTGTAAAAGTTTTATCCACAAAATTGTAATGGGTTCAATTTTTTAAAACATTCATGCAGAATTTAAATTAATTGGTTTTCTCTGTAGTGTATCATTCTGAATTTTTCTGTCTAAGAAATCACTGTGCCTTTTCCTTAACCACTAACTTGATAGAGAGTGGAGAGGAAGGGAGCCCTGAATAGTTTCAAAGGCATATTCAACTTTTAACTCATTCATTCAGTCTTTTTCTTCTCTCTTCTAGAAACTTGGCCTCCTGGCCCTTATCAATGAAGAAAGCCATTTTCCTCAAGCTACAGACAGCACCTTATTAGAGAAGTTACACAACCAACATGCTGTATGTGAAAACCTGCCAATTCTTAATTATGTCTGGATAGCAAATGTGTGGATTAAGATCACATTCAAGATGTTTCAATGCTATTGGTCCAATCGTGCCTCCCACATTTAATTTTTCTGAAACCAAAGCTGTTGTATTACTCGAGCTAAATTGAAATAAGCCAAAGGGTTAGATTTGGGGCTACTTGTCAGACTATTCCTAAGTTTATTTTATGTGTAGAGAACTTAAAAGTTTAAACCTACTGGAATGACACAGTCAAAAGTTATGTGGTTTTGATAGAATGCGTCCTAAGCTATGACCTACAACTCTGATACATGGCAGGTTTTGAAATTGTTTTCATTGTCTGTTGTATTTAGTTTTCTCTAAAAGTCAAAGGAAATCAATGATTTGAAATAAGACATTTGCATTTTTTTTTTAATTAGAATAACCACTTTTATGTGAAGCCCAGAGTTGCGCTCAACAATTTTGGAGTGAAACACTACGCTGGAGAGGTAACTTCTTATTAACATATTTATTCATATTGACCATTTGATAACCAGAGGAAATGGTATTCATTCAGAAGCCAATCATAAATTTACTGAAATGACTTCTTTTCATGGGTCTGACTTTTAAAGGAGTCACTTATGACCTGAAATTGTTCTTTTGATCAGTTCTCCCCTCTCCCTTTTATTTTTTAAAACTAGGTACAGTACGATGTCCGAGGTATCTTGGAGAAGAACAGAGATACCTTTAGAGATGACCTTCTCAACTTGCTAAGAGAGAGCCGGTACGTCAGTCTCCTCCCTGAGAAGTCGTTAGCAAGCTAATTAATATTGTGAAAATGCTTTCAGTTCACGAATATAGAACAAATAACTATTATGTAAAAAAATTAATTCACTGTTATCTTCGCCAGGCAATATTTCATCAATAAAATAACTCGAGATATAACAGTAGCAGTAACTACTGTTTAATGAGGTACCGAAATAAACAACAAGCCCATGAATAAGGTACTAATATTAATCCTGTTATGCAGATAAGGAAACTGAAAGTTGGACTTGCCCATCGCCCCTCAACTGGTAACCATTAAGTTGGAGAACCTGGTGTTGATCTGGTCTGCTGGGCTCAAAAATCTAGGATTTTAACCAGTATGCTCTACTTTCTTCCCAGTGAGCTTAGAGCTATGTGTTAAAATTGATTTCAGCCTTGGTTTTATAGGACCCATGTCGTAGTGAGTGTAAAGGATGTCAAGAAAAATAAGTCTTAATTCAGCTAAAATTATAAATTTATTACACATTCATTTTATTCATTCATGAATTTTAAATTTACACAATTAAATCAATACTTAAGGAAAGCATGAAGAAATTTTTAGTGATTGATTTAGCTGTTTGTATATATTAAATCAGGAAGTGTCCTATTTTTAGGAGGCTTTGTGAGAGAGATGGGGTTTGGGAAAAAACTCGTGCTTGAAAGCTTTCAATACCTTTGTCAGATCCAGCATGAATCTGTAACAGACACAAATTTTTAATATCTAAGGAAGGAAAGTAGCACAATTGTTTAAAAAAAAACCTCTAATACTTAATTAGAAATGTAAATACCAGGTGGCTACCCTGTCCCTTCGGTGGCTGTGAATTGGGGTGAATGGAACTAGCTAAAGTAGCAGCTTTAGAAGCTCGGAATTTACAGCATTTGATCTTTAAACTTATTTTAAATTTTCCATGTGAAGATTCCCTGTTTACAACATTGTTGGCTATTTTATTTTTAGATGAGCTTTAAGATCTGTAAAAATGATAGATGTTTAAGAAATACCATAGCATGTTATCTGTCAAAGCAATTTCATTATTAAAGTGGTACATTTAAATAAAAGCCCTGTGTTGGTTGTAAGGAGAAGCAGTTTGTCATAGTGAAAAGATCGCAAGTCTGGAGACCAGCAAGATGGGGTTTTGCTGGTTTTGCCTCTGTCACAGAGTCAAGCGGTTTTGTGACTTGGGTGTAAAGAAGCTTCTGTTTCAGCCCCAGGTTTCCCTCTGCAAATGAGAGGCTTGGGCTGTTTGCTTGCTCCACACTCTCTCCCCTTTGACATCTGTGATGTTTTAATGGAGCCAAAGCATTTCTCCGAAGAGCTCAAAGCACAGTTGGAGAACTTCAAAGAGTGAACATTAAAGAATACTCTAGAACAAAAATGAAAAATGGTCGGGGCAAAGGAAGAAGAGACCGGGGAAAGGGCTAACATTGCCACTTGGGTGACGTGGATGCCTGGAAATCCTCCCTGCCTTTCCTGGTGACATTGGAGCCACCAAGTCCTCCAGCTTTCTAGCGCATGATATCTTCCATGCAAGGAAGATAAAAAGCTATTGGGAAGCTGCTTTATTAATAGTGGCAATATATTTTACAGAACTTTTTAATAATAAGAACTTAAAGTACAGCCTTATAACTCCAGGGTCACGGGTTCAGATCCCTGTACTGGCCAGCCGCCAAAAAAAAAAAAAAGAAAAAAAACCCAAAAGACCCAACATTAGCACTTAAAATGTTTCAGACACCATGTTTTCAGCCTTTTGCATACATTTTCTCATGTCATTCTTACCCCAATGTTAGGGGATGTAGTCTACAGTTATGCCCATTTTCTAGATGAAAAAACTGAGGCCTAGCAAGAAATACATCATCTTGCTCAAGTGACACACCTGGGAAGTGGTGGAGGCAGGATTTGAACCCTAGTCAGCTCACAGAGTGTGTTCTTCAGGAGCACCTTTTTGTTGGTTAGCCGGTTGGATCTTTGCACCACCGTGAATTGGGCAAAACAGATATCCCCCTTCCACAGGCAAGGAAACTGAGGCTCTCAGAATCTCATGTGGTGTTCTAGAAAGCAGATCACTCCCAAGAGGGATGCCATGCTGGGTCGCTGTCATCCCAGTACGCTTCTCTGCAAAGCTCTGGCACTCCGAGGGTTGGTGCACGTTTCCAGTGCCTCAAGCTCTCTGGCAGTGGTTGGTTTGAAATCTTTGGAAGCTGTCTTAGTTCTTTCAGGCTTCCATGTATGACTTTCAGTTATCAATGGGAAAGTGCCCTGTAATTATAGTAATCCGGCACCTAATAACGGGTGTGTGCACTTCACAATGCTCCCGCTCTCACCTCACACAGGTTTGACTTCATCTATGACCTGTTTGAGCATGTTTCAAGCCGCAACAACCAGGACACCTTGAAATGTGGCAGCAAACATCGGCGGCCCACAGTCAGCTCACAGTTCAAGGTTAGTCTCCACTGCCGGCTTTGAGGAATTAATCCTTATTGAGACTTAAAGGGGAATTGGGTATACACGAGGTCTAAGAATATTTATTTAATTTTGTTTCTTTGTATATCATGCTTTTAAACCAGCCAGTGCTTTAGAAATAAAGNCCACAGTCAGCTCACAGTTCAAGGTTAGTCTCCACTGCCGGCTTTGAGGAATTAATCCTTATTGAGACTTAAAGGGGAATTGGGTATACACGAGGTCTAAGAATATTTATTTAATTTTGTTTCTTTGTATATCATGCTTTTAAACCAGCCAGTGCTTTAGAAATAAAGCACACTTTTCTTTTCTTGAGTTAGAGGAAAACATATAGATCTTTTCTTTAAAAAGAAATAAGAAATAGCTACTTACTCTAAGCTTTGAAATAACAGTTCTTCTCAAGAAAGTCTGTTTGGCCATTTCGGATCACTCTGGTTTGTATGTAGGAGGCTCATGTAAAAATAGGGTATATTTCTTCCCAGGTACGTTTACAGTATAACTTGGAATAATGACCAAGTGCATGTTTAAATAAGATTGAAATCAGTTACCTTGTCCAGATGTCCAGAATTTAGTAAGGAACATTCTTAATATATAAGCATTTTATAGAGTTTAGAGGTAGAGCATGTGAAGACCATTTCCATAACTTAATTGTCTGTTTTATCGTCAAGAGAAAAATCCCCTAAACATGAAGGGTAAATGGAGGCACGTCAGTCCGAGACATTTATTAAATCTGCCCTGTGTGGGGTTGTCTTCTGCTTCCTGACGATGGATGCATAGGTAGGGCTGCGTTCTGGGTGAAGTGGGTTGCTCGATGTAGTAGAAGAGCCAGGTCCACACCAACGTGACTGGCAGGATTCAGTGGTCCACTATGAAGGGATTCCCCAGATAGGATATAATAATAGCCACCACTTATTAAATACCTAGTATGTGCCAGTCATTGAGCTAATGCACTTTATATACATTGCCTTGTTCATTCCTCATGTAACGCTATGTGTACATACTATCGTCCCCATTTTATAGATGAGGAAACTGAGGTTAAGAGAAATGAAGATCCACTCAGTCCCTCAGAGTACTGAAGCTAGGATTTGGATTGAAACTTGGTGTGTCTGACTCTGACACCTAAGCTCTTAATCTCCCAGTGAAGGTGTTAGGTTTTCTTTTTCTAGAAGATTCATTTTACCTGGAGGTATCTTGGAAAGCTTTGCCGACATTTGGGACTTATATTGGACCAGGAGTGAAAGAAATGGAAAAGGGTGGGCGGGCATTCCAGGTAGAGACAAGGGTGGGAGAAGTCCAGGGACAGGGAAGTGAGTCCTCTCTTAGGAGGCCAGCAGGACAGGGACGCCTCGTGAGAATTTAAGTTGGTACCAGAATATGAAGAGCTGTGAATGCCAGGACGTTTTGTCCTCTGAGAAATCTTAAAGCCTTTTGAGTGGAGAAGTAACCAATCAATGTAGTGTCGTAGACAATCCAGTTTTCTTTAACAGCAAAATTGTAAGAGGGGAAAAAAATAGAGAAATAGAGGGAAAACCAATGGATTAAAAGAGACTTAAAAGTTATATCAACTAACTACAGTGCATGAATGATTTTTGCATTCTAATGCAAAAATAAACAATTTAAAATTATGAAATTTGAGACAGTTGAGCATTTTAGTATCAAATGTGAGACCATTGCACAATTTAATATTAATTTAAATAATTACTGTTAAGTCTGTTCAGGTACGATATTGTAGTTACATAATGTTTTAAACTTACTTAGCCCTTAATAACACATACTAAAATACTGGTGGATGAAATATGATGCCTGGGATTTGCTTTCTACAAGGGGTGGGCATGGTATGTTTGGAGACAAGAATCAGATTAAATGAGATTATCCAGGAGCTGGAGCTGGTAATGAGGACTCTTTTTTACGCTTTTGTCTGCTTTGGTAAATATTAAAAAATTCTCCATAATAGCAAAACTTGAGAAAGAAAAGTAGCATTAAGGATTGAGCTGAAGTCTGTAGGCCTGGTGATTTCACTTTAAGGGAAGGTTTGTGGCTCAAAGACCAGTGAAGTTCTGGCATAGACTGTCATCTTGATGGAAATAATGAATTAAGAGAAATAATTATAGTGGAAAAGTGGTGATACTTCTCAGTTTTTCTGTACTAAACATTGAAATATCCTTGGGTTGTTTGTTGACAGAATGGTTTTTTAAAATTATACTATTTCAAAGAATCAATTTTGTATATTATGGAATAATTTCAGTTATAATTAATTGTAATATCATGCTTTGTTTTACATTAGAATGACAATTAAAAATAAAAAACTATTCCTGTGATTTATGTTTTTTTTATTCTTGTTTCTGATAAGTGCCTAGGGTGCTGAGAAATTTAAAAATGACATAATAAGAAAACTAAATCAACATATACTTTTCCTTTCTAATAGGACTCACTGCATTCCTTAATGGCAACGCTAAGCTCCTCTAATCCTTTCTTTGTTCGCTGTATCAAACCAAACATGCAAAAGGTAAGATTTATGACAGTCCAGACTAAGATCTTGTCTTCAAGGACACAGTCTCCTGGGGTGGTTACTCACAGATTTGGTTTCTCCAAAGTCCTTTCATTGTAGATGGTTGGAAATGGATATGACATTATTATAACCTGACATAAAATGAAAAAATTCCCTTTGTTCCTTGAGCCTATTAGTCTGATTTTGAATGATGCCATTACGCTTTAGGGAAATCTATTTTAAAAGGCAACATTGAGAGGCTTTTTTTTTTTAGTATTTGGTTTCAAATTTTTCAGACAAGCTGCAGAGTGTGATATGCCTTTTGCAAGACATATATGTGTGTTTTTTGTTGTGGTTGATGTTTTTAGTTTTCTTTTGCTTTATGGTTAAACATGATGCAGAGGCTGTAATCTAAGTCGTAATGCTGAATTTTAAGTACTTTAATGAGTTTATTGTAACTAATTAGAAGACACCTTATAGGTTATTGTAAATTTTAATGTCTAGGCTCTGTGATTTTAGCTTTTTAATGTTGTAACTTGATTAGAAACAATATGAGTTTAAGAAGGAGAAGCTACCTAAACAAAGAAAATACAGTACTAGATAAATGGAGTTGCTGAATCCAAAGCTAAATGGGTAACTTGCCTTAAAGTGTTGTTAATAAATTTAAATTATTTTGATTAGGTAAATATTAGCCTCTTAGGAATCCTTTTTAAGAGAGAAAACCTCCAGAAAGTAGTAATTTCAAGAGTTCCCTCCTGTTAAAGAGCTAGGTGTCATCCTCATGAGGATTACAGTGAGAAATCAGAACTGAACTGTTTCCCATGAGACCTGGGTTATATATTCTGGAAACTTTGCTGATTCTAGATCTTATTTGTCATATTGTTTGCCAATTGGTATTACATTGATTTCTCATTTATAGTTTAGAGATGTGTACTTATAAGAACCGCAATATTGAATTCTCTGGCTTCTACAGCAAGGCAAAATTGGACATCTCTTTTTTTTTTTTTTTTT